>NW_006239670.1:16321-16717 GCF_000226075.1 Solanum tuberosum | reverse complement strand
CAACGTTTTACCTCACGTTGCCTAAGGACCATCCTATTTCTTGCCGTGATATAGGAAGCTAGTGATACAAAGTTTTACCTAACGTTACCTAAGGACCATCCTATACCTTGTCGTGATATAGGAAGCTAGTGATACAAAGTTTTACCTAACGTTACCTAAGGACCATCCTATACCTTGTCGTGATATAGGAAGCTAGTGATACAATGTTTTACCTCATGTTGCCTAAGGACCATTTTATACCTTGTCGTGATATAGGAATCTAGTGATACAACGTTTTACCTCACGTTGCCTAAGGACCATCTTATACCTTATCGTGATATAGGAAGCTAGTGATACAACGTTTAACTTAACATTGCCTAAGGACAATCCTATACCTTGTCATGATATAGGAAGCTA
>NW_006239670.1:14648-16138 GCF_000226075.1 Solanum tuberosum | reverse complement strand
CTTGACTTGAAACTCTATACCCTTTTCTTGACTTGAAACTCTAAGCTCTTTGCTTGACTTGAAACTCTATACCCTTTTCTTGACTTGAAACTCTAAGCTCTTTGCTTGACTTGAAACTCTATACCCTTTTCTTGACTTGAAACTCTAAGCTCTTTGCTTGACTTGAAACTCTATACCCTTTTCTTGACTTGAAACTCTAAGCTCTTTGCTTGACTTGAAACTCTATACCCTTTTCTTGACTTGAAACTCTAAGCTCTTTGCTTGACTTGAAACTCTATACCCTTTTCTTGACTTGAAACTCTAAGCTCTTTGCTTGACTTGAAACTCTATACCCTTTTCTTGACTTGAAACTCTAAGCTCTTTGCTTGACTTGAAACTCTATACCCTTTTCTTGACTTGAAACTCTAAGCTCTTTGCTTGACTTGAAACTCTATACCCTTTTCTTGACTTGAAACTCTAAGCTCTTTGCTTGAGTTGAAACTCTAAGCTCTTTGCTTGAGTTGAAACTCTAAGCTCTTTGCTTGAGTTGAAACTCTAAGCTCTTTGCTTGACTTGAAACTCTATACCCTTTTCTTGACTTGAAACTATAAGCTAGCTTGAGTTGAAACTCTAAGCTCTTTGCTTGAGTTGAAACTCTAAGCTCTTTGCTTGAGTTGAAACTCTAAGCTCTTTGCTTGAGTTGAAACTCTAAGCTCTTTGCTTGACTTGAAACTCTATACCCTTTTCTTGACTTGAAACTCTAAGCTCTTTGCTTAACTTGAAACTTGAGTTTTAAAAGGAAGTTAAAACATTCAATAAAGACTATTGAACAACTTTGAAGACTTGCTTGACTTGCTTCTTAACTCTTGAACTTAACTCTTAACTTCACTTGACTTCTAACTTCACTTGACTTGGAAACTAACTCTCCTTGAATTGGATTATAAATTCAAGGTGTTTGATCACATGTTACGGATGAGTTCTTGACTTTTAGAAGTACCTTGGAGTGTTGGAAACAACTAGGAAACATAGTTACAATACCTAGGAACATGCATAAGAAAGTGGGGAATAAAAGAGAGGTCTTGGCGTCCTTGGCGCTCTGCAAGGCGCGGAGCGCCAGCCCTAAAACTTCAGAGGTGAGTTTGGGGCGCTATGGTAGGCGCATCACGCCAGGCTGCCAACCCAAAAATTTCAGCAAGTTCATTTTCTCGTTTTCTCGCCCCATTTTGCCTAAAATCGAATGGTTTCTTCCCCAATCACTTAGAATCATTAAAAACCCTCAATATACACTAGATTCAACTCATAATTCCATCCGGCAACATGCACCAAACAAACATGAAACTTCAACAACACAACCACAAACTTCAACCAACACAACCACAAACTTCAACAAGAACAAATTCAACAACACCACCAATCTTTTCTTGAAAATAAAAGGAGTGTGGTGTGTAGGGGAAAAGTTCAAACCAACAATATGAACTCACATACCTTAATAGGGATCACCCCCGACGAAA
>NW_006239670.1:12364-14323 GCF_000226075.1 Solanum tuberosum | reverse complement strand
AACTACGCCTAACTCATCTTGATCTAGGAGTTATGACCGTTCAAAGTTGGCCAAAAACTCACCTTTTCCCCATACTTAGCCAAATTTCCAGATTTCCAAATTCTTTCCAAAAATGACTAATTCAATTTTATTTTATTTAAAGCTTCTTCCTAGCTATCAACTTGCAAGATGTCACAATATCTCCCCCTTGGGAACATTCATTCTCGAATGAGGTTACTCTTAAAAGGCTAAGGGTGTAACATCACTAGAACACCCAACAAGTAATCATGCAACAACGACAACAACATGCTCATTATAACTTAAAGAACACTAAGAAAGAAATTAGTACCTTAATCTACATTTCCTCCGGATTCGAAGAGATATAGATATCTCTTCTTCAACAAATTGGTTCTCTAAAGGACCTTGACTGATGCCACATCCTTCGTTCTCAACTTGCGGACTTGGCGGTCTAAAATTTGAACAGGAATCTCCTCACGACTCCTTTCATGGTTGAAACTTCGTTATTTTCCGAGTCAACCTGGTCAATTAAAACCCTTATCTAAAAGATCCCCTTTTAAACTGCTCTTTCAACTCTACTGGTGCCATTCTATCTGGCGGAAAAGAGATAGGACAAATATCTGGAATGAGGTCTATGCCGAAATCTATTTCTCTCTCAGGAGAAATTCCGGGTAGATCATCAGGAAAAAAAACTTCTGGAAGCTGTCTTACTATATGAATTGACTGAAAATGAGGTATCTCAACACTAGAGTCATGAACTCGGACTAAGTGATAGATACAACCCTTTGAAACTAACTTCCTCGCCTTAAGGTACGAAATAAAATGACCCTTAGGCACTGCTGAACTACTACTCCACTCTATGAATGGCTCACTCGGAAACTGAAACTTGACCACTCAAGTTCTATGGTCTAATGATGCATAACAGGCATGAAGCCAATCCATACCTAAAATGACATCGAAATCTACCATGTCTAACTCTACCAAATCATCCATGGTGCTCTTGTGATTGATAGAAACAGGACAATCACAATAAACTCTCTCTGCTAGAATAGATTCACCAACAGGTGTAGAGACACTGAATGGATCACTAAGTTGCTCAGGAATAACATCAAAGTTCATAGCAACTTAAGGAGTTACAAAAGATAAACTTGCTCCTGGGTCTAGTAAAGCATACACAGTAGAGTATAAGGCCCAAATCATACCAAAGACAACATCTGGCGAATCCTCTTGTTCTTGGTAACTGTTGATTGCGTAGAGGCGGTTTACTCTTCCGCCAGTACTAAAAGTAGCTCCTCTAGGTACCATCCTGTCTAGGGGAGTAGCTGAAGAAGCTTTGGCCCTACTGCTCAGATTTCCACTACCTTGCCGGTTCTTATGACACTCTTGCATGAAATGTCCACTCTGACCACACTTGAAACAACCAATGGAGCCCTCACGACAAATACCTGAGTGGTTCCTACCACACCTGGCGCAGGCAGGGGGCTTACTACCCCTTTGCGCCACACTACCCTGTGAAACTCTATACCTTTTTCTTGACTTGAAACTCTAAGCTCTTTGCTTGACTTGAAACTCTATACCCTTTTCTTGACTTGAAACTCTAAGCTCTTTGCTTGACTTGAAACTCTATACCCTTTTCTTGACTTGAAACTCTAAGCTCTTTGCTTGACTTGAAACTCTATACCCTTTTCTTGACTTGAAACTCTAAGCTCTTTGCTTGACTTGAAACTCTATACCCTTTTCTTGACTTGAAACTCTAAGCTCTTTGCTTGACTTGAAACTCTATACCCTTTTCTTGACTTGAAACTCTAAGCTCTTTGCTTGACTTGAAACTGTATACCCTTTTCTTGACTTAAAACTCTAAGCTCTTTGCTTAACTTGAAACTTCTGTCTTAAAATGAAGTTAAAACATTCAATAAAGACTCTTGAACAACTTTGAAGACTTGCTTGACTTGCTTCTTAACT
>NW_006239670.1:5229-11539 GCF_000226075.1 Solanum tuberosum | reverse complement strand
TCTTGACTTGAAACTCTAAGCTCTTTGCTTGACTTGAAACTCTATACCCTTTTCTTGACACGAAACTCTAAGCTCTTCGCTTTACTTGAAACTCTATACCCTTTTCTTGACACGAAACTCTAAGCTCTTCGCTTTACTTGAAACTCTATACCCTTTTCTTGACACGAAACTCTAAGCTCTTCGCTTTACTTGAAACTCTATACCCTTTTCTTGACACGAAACTCTAAGCTCTTCGCTTTACTTGAAACTCTATACCCTTTTCTTGACACGAAACTCTAAGCTCTTCGCTTTACTTGAAACTCTATACCCTTTTCTTGACACGAAACTCTAAGCTCTTCGCTTTACTTGAAACTCTATACCCTTTTCTTGACTTGAAACTCTAAGCTCTTTGCTTGACTTGAAACTGTATACCCTTTTCTTGACTTAAAACTCTAAGCTCTTTGCTTAACTTGAAACTTCTGTCTTAAAATGAAGTTAAAACATTCAATAAAGACTCTTGAACAACTTTGAAGACTTGCTTGACTTGCTTCTTAACTATTGAACTTAACTCTTAACTTCACTTGACTTGGAAACTAACTCTCCTTGAATTGGATTATGAATTCAAGGTGTTTGATCACATGTTACGTATGAGTTCTTAACTTTTAGAAGTACCTTGAAGTGTTGGAAACAACTAGGAAACATAGTTACAATACCTAGGAACATGCATAAGAAAATGGGGAATAAAAGAGAGGTCTTGGCGTCCTTGGCGCTCTGCAATGTGCGGAGCGCGAGCCCTAAAACTTCATAGGTGAGTTTGGGGCGCTATGGTAGGCGCATCGCGCCAGGTCCCCAACCCAAAAATTTCAGCAAGTTCATTTTCTCGTTTTCTGACCCTATTTTGCCTAAAATCGAATGGTTTCTTCTCCAATCACTTAGAATCATTAAAAACCCTCAATATACACTAGATTCAACTCTTAATTCTATCTGGGAACATGCACCAAACCAACAAGAAACTTCAACAACACAACCACAAACTTCAACAAGAACAACCACAAACTTCAACAACACAACCAATCTTTTCTTGAAAATAAAAGGAGTGTTGTGTGTGGGGGAAAAGATCAACCCAACACTATGAACTCACATACCTTAATAGGGATCACCCCCGACGAAATCCCCGGCGATCTGTACGAACCTTGCTTCTTCTTCTCCTTCTCCTCTTCTCTCAAGAACCCTAACCCTCACTCTCACTCTTTAAAATAAGGAAGAACTGATAAAAAAATTCAGTCTAACACACTAATATAACCAAAAGATTTGGTTAGGGAAAAGACCAAAATGCCCTTAAAATTATCGGACGGATTTCCCTGCTAAGTGCCCAACTTCAAAAGGGCATAACTCACTCATACGAACTCGGAATCGAACAAACTTGGTGGCGCTGGAAAGATCATTCCACGGGATTTCCAAACATATCTGCAACTACGCCTAACTCATCTTGATCTAGGAGTCATGACCGTTCAAAGTTGGCCAAAAACTCACCTTTTTCCCATACTTAGCCAAATTTCCAGATTTCCAAATTCTTTCCAAAAATGACTAATTCAATTTATTTATTTTTTAGGCTTCTTCCTAGCTATCAACTTGCAAGATGTCACAATATCTCCCCCTTGGGAACATTCGTCCTCGAATGAGGTTACTCTTAAAAGGTTAAGGTTGTAACATCACTAGAACACCCAACAAGTAATCATGCAACAACGACAACAACATGCTCGTGTCCCCAACTCGGTGCTCAAGACTACTCCCAAAAAAATATACTTTAGCTCATAAGTATTTTAAAAAACATCTTTCTTTAGTTGAGATAATTACTCAAAACTTAGCCCAAAGGCTCTTTTGGAATCATAGTTCCTTTTTCTTGTAAACTAGCCCCAAAGGCTCCTGAAAATTCTTTCTAAAAGAACATCTCAAAACCATATTTTTAATATGATCATTGATGACTCGGGATATTCATACTTCTTAAGCCTTGATGGTATATCTAGAAACCATACTGTTTAACATTGATGACATACTCGGTTTGCCATACTAATCATGTTTTAGAAACTCTTTTAAAAAACTAATCTTTTCTCTAAAAGAGATAGTACTCAAACGTCTCAAAACTCTTTTGGAAATCCCAGCTTCCTCTCATCTTAAATGTGAAAACATTCATAAACTTCTTTGGGATTACTTAGTTCCCTAATAGCTTTTGAGAAATGAACTCAACTTTATGCTCTTGACTTATTTGAAACTTGAGACTCTTTACTTAGGTTGAAACTCTAAACTCTTTACTTGACTTGAAACTCTATACCCTTTTCTTGACTTGAAACTCTAAGCTCTTTTCTTGACTTGAAACTCTATACCCTTTTCTTGACTTGAAACTCTAAGCTCTTTGCTTGACTTGAAACTCTATACCCTTTTCTTGACTTGAAACTCTAAGCTCTTTGCTTGACTTGAAACTCTATACCCTTTTCTTGACTTGAAACTCTAAGCTCTTTGCTTGACTTGAAACTCTATACCCTTTTCTTGACTTGAAACTCTAAGCTCTTTGCTTGACTTGAAACTCTATACCCTTTTCTTGACTTGAAACTCTAAGCTCTTTGCTTGACTTGAAACTCTATACCCTTTTCTTGACTTGAAACTCTAAGCTCTTTGCTTGACTTGAAACTTGAGTCTTAAAATGAAGTTAAAACATTCAATAAAAACTCTTGAACAACTTTGAAGACTTGCTTGACTTGCTTCTTAACTCTTGAACTTAACTCTTAACTTCACTTGACTTGGAAACTAACTCTCCTTGAATTGGATTATGAATTCAAGGTGTTTGATCACATGTTACGGATGAGTTCTTGACTTTAGAAGTACCTTGGAGTGTTGGAAACAACTAGGAAACATAGGTACAATACCAAGGAACATGCATAAGAAAGTGGGGAATGAATGGCGAAGTCCTTGGCGCTCTGCAAGGCGCGGAGCGCCAACCCTAAAACTTCAGAGGTGAGTTTTGGGCGCTCTGGCAGGCGCATCGCGCCAGGCCCCCAACCCAGTAATTTCAGCAAGTTCATTTTCTCGTTTTCTCGCCCCATTTTGTCTAAAATCGAATGGTTTCTTCCCCAATCACTTAGAATCATTAAAAACCCTCAATATACACTAGATTCAACTCATAATTCCATCCGGCGACATGCACCAAACAAACAAGAAACTTCAACAACACAACCACAAACTTCAACCAACACAACCACAAACTTCAACAAGAACAACCACAAACTTCAACAACACAACCAATCTTTTCTTGAAAATAAAAGGAGTGTGGTGTGTGGGGGAAAAGATCAACCCAACACTATGAACTCACATACCTTAATAGGGATAATCCCCGACGAAATCCACGGTGATCTCTACGAACCTTGCTTCTTCTTCTCCTTCTCCTCTTCTTCTCCTCTTCTCTTAAGAACCCTAACCCTCACTCTCACTCTTTTAAAATAAGGAATAACTGATCAAAAACAATCAGTCTAACACACTAATATAACCAAAAGAATTGGTTAGGGAAAAAGACCAAAATGCCCTTGAAATTTCCGGACGAATTTCCCTGCCAACTGCCCAACTTCAAAAGGGCATAACTCACTCATACGAACTCGTAATAGAGAAAACTTGGTGGCGTTGGAAAGATCATTCCACGATATTTCCAAAAATATCTGGAACTACACCTAACTCATCTTGATCTAGGAGTCATGATCGTTCAAAGTTGGCCTAAAACTCACCTTTTTCCCATACTTAGCCAAATTTCCAGATTTCCAAATTCTTTCCAAAAATGACTAATTCAATTTTATTTTATTTTTAAGCTTCTTCCTAGCTATCAACTTGCAAGATGTCACAAAAACTCCCGACTATATTTGTGTTAGTTTGGTTTTAACTAATAAAAATCAATCCGAGACCAAATCAACCCGACATTGTATATATGACTTTTAAATTTTATTTTATACATAAACATATTTACTTGATATAAATTCTTAATATTTCTTATACTTTTTCATAGTTTTTATCTTTTTAACATATTATTTCAAGTTTTTGAGATCTAGAATTTTGAATGGTCTAATAAAAGGTTATGGTTCGTAGATATTAGTAACTCAATGAAACTCAAATCAAAATCAAATCAATACTAACGCTAACAAAACAAATTAATTCAACACTAAGAAAAACTATAATGTTTAATATTTGTTCTTTAGTTTTACATTGGTTTACACATTTAAAATACATAACCTAATTTTAATTTTTCTTTAATGTTTAATCATGTAACTAATACTTATTATGACTTGTTAATTTGCAATATTTATTTTATGCGATTTTATTATTATATTTTTATTGAATATTTTAGTGTCATCATTCATCTCATATTTTGTGTTATTTTCTTAAGAAACACTTTAGATAGTTTTATTTAGGCAGGACTAAAGAAATATTACGAACACAAGTTAATTATATGCTTGTATGATTACTTTATAGAAATCCGAAGTTGAAAAATCCGAATTTTATTAGTTTGATTTGGTTTAAAATTTAAAAATTCAACACAGATGATTTGATTTGCTATTTAAAAAAACCAAACCAATCCGGTCATGTAGACCCCTATGTGGCATATTGATCACCATTTCTATTTATTTATTTTACTTTTTCTTATTTTAATTTTACATTTTGCATACATTCTTTTCAATTAATAATTTGAAAAAGACTCAAATATGTCATCAAACTTTGTGAAAAGACTCATTTATGTCATCCGTTAAAAAAATTGACTTATCTATGCCATTTTCATTTGAGAAAAAGCTCATTAATGACATTATTTGTTAGCCAAAATGATATACGTTGGTTACCTGAATTCTCACCTTGTTGGTGAGGGTCTGATATATTCCCATAATGTAATCCTCTCCCCTATTTCCCTCCCCCCACCCCCTTTTTTTTTTTGAAAAAAAAGTAATGCAAGGAAGTTTAATGCATGCATTAACACGTTTAAAGACCTAATTACTCCTCAAAACCCTTTTTACATCTCTTCTACCATAATTATGGTCTATGGATATTTTTATAAATAAAATAATAAATACTTTTATGCAATGCATGTTGTTTTTAATAAACTAAACCAAATAAGCATATCAATACAAGCATTACTAATACAAATATTATTGAACTATTCGTGTAAAAAAATCTTTATATAATCAATATATATAACTTACACTATTCTTTTTGCATATGTTCTAGGTTTTGAAAGCATTTGTTCATGGAGATGAGAATTTGCTAAAGAATTATCCAGAGTTGGAAGAAGCTTTGGTTTGGGTATATTTTCACTCAAACATACAAGAATTCAACAAAGTGGATTGTTGGGGTCCTTTAAAAGATGCATCTTCACTATCTTCTACTTATACTACTAATAATTCATCATCTAGTGAATTAGGTGAGATTCAAATGGATAATACAAGCAATTGCAATTTGGATTTACCACAACCATGTCAAGGGTCTTGTACATGTTGCTTCCCCTCAACAAGGAAAATCTAAAGAGCATTTAATATTGAGAATGTTGGATGTAGGGGTGTACATGGTCGGGTTGGTTCGGGTTTTTCAAATATCACACCAAACCATTTGTGTCGGATTTTTAAATCTATAAACCAAACCAAACCAATAAAACTCGGGTTTTTCAACCTCGGGTTTTATCGGATTTTTTTGAGTTTTTCGGATTTTTGGGTTTCTCCGGTAAAGTATTCATACAAACATATAATTTACTTGTACTTCAAATATTTCCTTAGTCCTACCAAAATACTACTATCTAAGGTGTTTCTTAAGAAAATAACACAAAATATGATATAAGTAATGACACTAAAATATCCAACAAAAAAATAATATTAATGAAATCGCGTAAAACAAATATTGCAAATTAACAAGTCATAATGAAAATGATCATAATTTAAAAGTACTAAATCATGCTAAAATAAGTTTAATAAGTATTAGTTACATGACTAAAAATTAAAGGAAATTAAAATTAGATTATGTATTTGAATTGTCTAAACCAATGTAAAATCAAAGAACAAATATTCAATATTATTGTCATTCTTAGTGTTAAATTGATTTTCTTTTTGCATTAGTATTAATTTGATTTTAATTTAATTTTTATTATAATTATGAACATCTATGAACTATAATCTTTATGAACTATTAAGAATTCTAAGTTTCAAACATGAAATAATATATTAAAAGATAAAAACTATGAAAAACTATAAGAAATATTTAAAAATTATATCAAAGTAAATATTTTTATGTATAAAATAAAATTTTAAAATTA
>NW_006239670.1:597-4632 GCF_000226075.1 Solanum tuberosum | reverse complement strand
ATTTTTTTTAATCTTGTATTTAAATTAATTAATACACATTATTTTTTACCTTGTATCGAAACTTTTTTTTTTACCTACATTCATTGTTTTTTCTCTTTTATTTTTCTATTGATTTTATTTTCTTTGTCTTTCGTTTTGATTTGATTTCAAATTTAATTACAAATATTTTGTATTTAAAATAAGTTAAGTTTTAAACAGATATCAAAATAAGTGAAGAAAATTAAATAAAACATTAAAAAATTAAAACGTTAAAATTAAAGGACACTTTTAAATTATTTTAAAAATACACATAATTTTTTAAAAATAATTAAAAGTGAAAAGATAATAAATTAATTTTAAAAAGTTTAAAGTGAGAAAGAAATTATAATAAATATTTTTTTTAAAAATAAAAATAATTAAATATATATAAGTTTTAATATCAATAAATAAGTGTACTAACTAATTATTAAAGTTACAAATCAAAAAATGACATGTGTCCAATTTGTGCACTCATCACTTGCCTTCAAGAGAGTGCACACTCGTTATTGTGCAATGTCAGCGTTTGTCGTGTATTTATTCCTATTTAAATTAGTTTAGGGGGAGGGGGGGGAGGGGGGTAATAGGACTCCAGTTAAGTTTAGATGTGCCTCTAGAATTTCAGTCATAGTCTAGGAGGGGTACCTATGGCTTATCCCCTTTTAAAATAATAAGTTACTCAAGAATTAGGAAAATGATTTAAATCAAATTTTGGTCTTGATAACTTATACGAGTCCACCACACCTAGACAAGGTCCTTAACACACTATAGCACAGTAAAAGATAAAGTACATAATGAAACAACAAGGATGTTTACGTGGAAGGGAGGAAAAATCACAACATGCCCCACAAGGATTTCCAAACTGCTCTTTACTATTTTCAAGCAACAAGTGATTACAGATTTCAATAATCATACAATTAAATTCTTAATCCTACAACTTGTAACAACTCTATTACAGAATGAGCCAAAGCAACAATTATATTGCCAACTATATCAACTAATTCTAGTTAATATAAACTTCAAGGGAAAATGCATAAGTACCCCCAGCCTATGCCCAAAATCCCTCAGACACACCTAACCTTTACTAAGGTCCTATATTGATGTGTTAAGGATATTGTTGGCACGTTATATAGTGTAGACCTAAACGTTTTGTTACCTTCCTATGCTTAGGTTACTTGATATATCCTTCGATGCAATATACTTCTTCTGTCCCAATTTTTGTGATACTTTATGTTCTTTGAGAGTCAAACAATTTAAGTTTGACCGAAAATTTGCGCGTGGAATCTTCAATTTTTTTTAAATGAAATTTATATATTTGTAAACTACGTAAAAAGTACTATAAGTCACAATAATTGGCAATTCAAAATAATTAAAAGATATATGAAAAAATTACGGTCAAATATAGACTTGTTTAAATCTCGAAATCTGAAAAGTGTCACATAAATTGGGATGGAAGGACTAATAATTATTTGTTCCAACTGTATGTTCTTATTTTCAAACCAGAAATATGTAAAACACTTTGCTAACTTTATTATTTTTAAATCGGATAATTGAAGATTGCCCCAATATAGCACTGTCATGGAAAATTTTCACCTATCATATATGTTTTTCTCGCAATAGAACAATCTATATGTATAATAAAATTATATATAGACAACGTGATGGCATTAAAGGCGTATAAAATTGAACCGAAAATGGAATCAAACCGCAAATTGATTCAAATTGAAAAAAATAATTCGATTAATGGTTTGGTTTGGTATTGAAAAAAACTCCCAACTATATTTGCGTTAGTTTGGTTTTAACTAATAAAAATTAATCCGAGATCAAATCAATCCGACATTATATATATGATTTTTAAAATTTATTTGATACATAAACATATTTACTTTGATATAATTTCTAAATATTTATTATATTTTTTCATAAATTTTAGGGAAAATTGTGCGTTAGAGCAAACTATTAATTCAAAATAAATGATATAGCTACCTTTTCATTTAATTCCAATTCATACCAAATTTCTTGTCATTCGCCTCTCTCCCGCCTCTCTGGAATCTCACTCGCCACTCTCCTCTTTTTCAGTCATCTCTCCTTCGCCTCTCTCACTTTATACAAACACAAATGTATACTTTGTGGGTTGTGTTTGTCTAAAGCAAAAGAGACTGTATATACAAATACAAATACATATCTCTCTATCCTATACCGTTATAATTATACAAATACAAATATTCTCCCTCCCTCTCTCTCTCTCTCGCTTTATACAAACACAAATTATACAAAATGCAATGTATAATTTGTGTTTGTATAAAGCGAGAGAGATGTGATATACAAATACAAATGTACGTTTCAACTCGATTCAATTGTATACGAGTTCAAATTTTATGGAGTTATACAAACACAATCATTGATACATAGACATAATAGTTACATATATACAATTTTCTAACCGATATACATATACAATTCACCTCTCTCCACTCTCTCCCTCTATCGCTTGCCTCTCTCCACTCTCTGCCCTCTATCGCTTGCATCTCTCCTCTCTCTCCCAATCTCTCTCGCGACTCTAGCCTAATACAGAGAACATATATATATACAAACATAATTTTCATAGACACCGATGAATTAGCACTTGATTTATACAAATCGCCGCGATTTATACAAATTAGATGCTCCATAACAAACATAATTTGGCTATGGAGTGCAAATAACAAATTTGTAGTAATAGAGCACGCGCTAATATGATTTTTATCTTTGCTATTCCTAAAATTTACTCTAATTTTTTATCTTTTAACATATTATTTCAAGTTTTTGAGACCTAGAATTTTAAATGGTCTAATAAAGGTTATAGTCCGTAGATATTAGTAACTCTAATAGAACTCAAATGAAAATTAAATCAATACTAATGATAACAAAACAAATTAATTCAACACTAAGAATGACAATAATGTTGAATATTTGTTCTTTAGTTTTACATTAGCTTACACATTTAAAATACATAACCTAATTTATTTTTTCTTTAATGTTTAATCATGTGACTAATACTTATTATGACTTATTAAGTTGCAATATTTATTTTATGCAATTTTATTATTATATTATTTTTTTTGAATATTTTAGTGTTATAATTCATCTCATATTTTATGTTATTTTCTTAAGAAACTCCATAGATAGTTGTATTTAGGTAGGACTAAAGAAATATTAGGAGCACAAGTTAATTATATGTTTGTATGATTACTTTACCGAAAACCACGAGACTGAAAAACCCAAATTTTATTAGTTTGGTTTGGATTATAACTTTAAAAGTTCGACACAAATTATTTGATTTGATATTTTAAAAATCCGAACCAATCATGCGGTCATGTACACCCTATGTGGCATATTGATCACCATTTCTATTTATTTATTTTCTCTTCTTCTTCTTCTTCTTTTTATTTTTTTTATTTTTTTTAACATTTTGCATTACATTCTTTTCAATTAAGAATGGGTAAAAGACTCATATATGTCATCAAACTTTGTGAAAAGACTTATTTATGTCATCCGTTATAAATGTGGCTCATCTATGCCATTTTCGTATAAGACTCATCAATGTCATTATTTGTTAACTGAAATGATACACGTTGGTTACATGAATTCTCACCTTGTTGGTGAGGGTTTGATTCCCTTATTGTAATCCTCTCCCCTATTTCCCTTCCCCCACCCCTATTTTATTTTTTTTGAAAAATAATAATGCAAGGGAACTTAATGCATTCATTAGCATGTTTAAAGACCTAATTACTCCTCAAAACCCTTTTTACATCTCTTCCACCATAATTGTGAATATCTTTATAAATAAAATAATAAATATTTTTATGCAATGCATGTTATTTTTAAGCGAAAATTACGCGGTTAAACAAACTTCTACTACTTAATTACTCATCATAGCTATAGTTTGCTATAATTACCACTCGCGGCTAACATTATACATTAATTACGTGGGCTGACTTCGAGTTTGTATAATTAGCCACGTTTGTATATGTATAATTC
>NW_006239670.1:0-546 GCF_000226075.1 Solanum tuberosum | reverse complement strand
TATACAATTATCTAACCTATATACATATACAATTCACCTCTCTCGCTCGCATCTCTCATCCCTTTCTCAATCTCGCTTGCCATATATACAAATACATATGTATAATATACAATTATCAAACTGATATACATATACAATTCAGCTCTCTCCCACTCTCTGCCTTCTCTTGCTCGCCTCTCTCCTCTCTCTCCGAATCTCCCTCACCTCTCTCTTCTCTCTCCCAATCTCGCTTGCCATATATACAAATACATATCGTATAATATACCAATTTATCTAACCGATAATACATATACAATTCACCTCTCTCCCACTCTCTGCCCTCTTTCACTCGCCTCTCTCCTTCCTCTCCCAATATCACTCGCCTCTCTTCTCCCTCTCTCAATCTCGCTCGCCTCTCTCCTCCATCTCCCAATCTCGCTTGCCATATAATACAAATACATATGTATAATATACAATTATCTAACCGATATACATATACAATTCACCTCTCTCCCACTTTTTGCGCCCTTTCGCTCGCCTCTCTCCTCCCTATGACATGTAGCTACG
>NW_006239669.1:102183-148348 GCF_000226075.1 Solanum tuberosum | reverse complement strand
GAAAAAGAAGAACGAGAAGAAAGAATAAGAAGAGCAGCTGAAAAAGCAAAACGACCTATTCGTTCTAATAACTGTTTACGATACTAATTTTCAGTTTCATTTACAGAAACATTACAATATTTCTGACTAAAAGATCAGAAACTCAATTTGATATCATGTATGTGCTATTTTCAGATTCATAATCTTTACAGAAGCATTACGATATTTCTGACTAAGAGATCAGAAAAACTTGATTTGACATGATGTATTTGATATGATGTATGTGCTATTTGATATAGAATAAAAGATGTGTCATTTCTTGTTAGTAATGTTTCAAAGATTATCATTCTTTTTGTTCTTTATTATTATTTTTGTCACTTTGATGATACTTATTTATTCGCGCTGTTTATAAGAAAGAAAATGTTTGTCTGCCACAGAAAATTATTTGAATTCATCTTTTAAAACGTTCCCCAATTTTTTTTTCCCTGTTTTCTCGTCTTTTATATCGAGTAGGTACAGTTTTAGTCTGTCTGGAAGAACTTAGGAATAGCAGGCTGTTTCATGAGGCTACTTTGGAAATTGGCAATCGATGATCGATGGAACGTTTCGTAGTGGTGCACAAGCATTTAAGCTTGACACGCCTATGAAATTATAAGATATAAAAGGAATATGAGCTGTCTATGCTGCCAGAGATCATCGGAGCTTGTAATAGCATCAAGTCCGATGATGTTAAAACTGATCATTGAATGTATATGAACCAAGAATAATTAAGGAAAAGCTTGAATCTCCATTAAAGCTTCTCAGAAAAACTATACAGTGAAATGAATACAATGAAGAGCACACTGAAAAAACTACACTACAATTCATCTGTATCATGCCTTATATACATCTGACTACTAACCGACTTACATAAATGAAAATATCTTCTAACAGAATCCAGAACTAACTAACAGAAGACTTAATTAACTAACAGTGACAGCTGGACTAATTAACAGTGAACTACAGTGACTAACATTTACATTCAACTCTTTGCAATTTCCTTGTTGTATTCTCCAATAGGTAGGGTTGACGTTATTGGACATTGGTGGACCTAATTAAGGAGTTTTAACATAATCAAACTTAAAGTTGTATTCAACAATTTCTTTATACGAGGTTTAGTAAATAGATTCATTACATTTTTTTGACTCCACTGGTATGATAAAAGTTATTCCATCTTAAATTAACTTTCTCACGCAGTCATGTCAGAAACTTATACCTTTTGACTTCTCATTATATAATATTTCTATGCTCGAATTAGAGTGGCTTGTTGTTGGTCTAAAAATAAGAATCAATCACAAACAACCTATTAATTTACCTGGATTACTAACAAATCTTATCTCTGGCCAAGATGTGATCATTCCTAAACATTTCCCCAATATTAACCACCTAGTTTCTCAAGTTTAAGAAATAATTTACAAGATTGAGGAGTCGAATTCTTACCTGCACATGTGAATTTTGTGGGGAAAAAATGCAGGTTGCCCAAAATTGCCCCTCTTTATTTTTCAAGAACGCAATTGCAGAAAATAGGAATTTTGACCAGTTTTCTGCATTAAATCTCGATTCCCTCGCTATAACGACGTCTGCATCGCTATAACGATAACTTACCCGCTATAGCGGTTTGAGCACAGCTAAAGCGGTTTGAGCACAGCTAAAGCGGTTTGCCGGATTCTATAGAGAATCGATGAAAGTTCAGTAACCTCAACTTGGAAAAAGGGCCCTTTTTACAATACAACACTTTCCCTTGACATCCTGACTCGTGTCATTCATGTCAAGGTTAATTTTCAAAGTTTCTACAAATTCGAATTCAATTTTGAAAGGCCTTATGAATTCCTTAATGTCTTGCTATAAGGATACATCAATCAAATCTCAACTCAAGACCCCACCCTTTCCCGGATGGCCATAGACCTCACCTAGCCCAAATTTCATCGAAGACTTGTCTAGCCAAAAAATTTCAAGTTACTATCCGAAAATTTTTTTAGCCCAAATTTCTTCCGTATGAACCTACTCATAACAACTAGATCAAATCGTTACAGTTTGTTCTTGCAATAATTGGAATATGCTTTGACCAGTCCATGAGTCTGTCTTGCTCTTTTTTTAGTATTAGTTATTGTTTCTTGTCAAATGCTCCATTTGTCAAGTTATAGTGTATCACAATAAAATAAATCATAGTGACCAACAAGGATAGTGGTGGAGTGGTGAGTACTCTTTCATCCTTAACCAAGAGGTTTCAGGTTTGAATCCCCTTGGGTACGTCGGACTCAAATGTGAATACCGAACATTTGATGATCAGAAACCAAAAAAATAAATCATAGTGACATCTAGTACTTTAAATTGAGTAATTGATGAAAAATATCACGATGAATATTTGATTGATAATATGAAAAACGAAATAGAATAGAAGGCTTGAAACACAGATGAAACGCTTTCATAAAAATGATATTTGCTCTCTCTCCTCTTCGAAAGTGCTATAGGATTGCACACAAATAGTTTTAGTGGATATGATAAGCCTATTAATATATGCACTAAACAAATAATGAAGAAATTCCATTGAAAAAGCAAGAACTTGAACTTGATCTTTTTGGAGAACAAAGAAATTCTTTGTAGAAGTTATAAGGAAAGATACTCTATTAAAATTACGTTAGAATCTGCAATAGTTCGATTTTAAATAAAACTTGTGGTAGCCAAAGAATGAAAGAACACATTCTTTCATTTAAAAGACATCAACTAAAGAATGAAAGGACACACTCTTTCATTTAAAAGACATTTTCATTTAAAATACTTAAATTATTAATTTAATCTAAACAAAATTTCAAACATATATACAACAGTGAAATTTGTCATTAATGAGACGTACTACTAATTAATTTTGATGAACAAAATTCTCTTGATCATATTATTAACCTCGAGAGTTCGTTTACCTTAGTTTTGATATCAAAATGCATGTCAAACAGAAACGGGTCCATCTTTATATGTGAGGGTGCACATACACCTGTTAACTTCGTTAAAAATTGTGTATATAGATATGTATATATAGCTTAAGGTATGACATATATTTCATTAAACACTCTAAAAACAGTAGAACTAAATGGGTGCACTAGTTTAAACTTTGTGCCCCTCCTCAATTTGAGGTGATGGACTGGGTTCCCCCATTTTTCATCGGAGAACCTTACAAATATTGGATAAAATAAGGGGTTGATAGTTTCGAACTTACAACCTAAGTTCAAAATCAACACTTCACACAGTAACTTTATGTACTAATTAAAGTCATTTAATTCAAATTTATATGTTAATACATTAGTTTACTATTCTATGGTTAACAAAAATATCACACGAATCAATATTAAGTGACATGCTTTAATTAAATAACATGCATTAGCCGTTGATGCACCCATCGTCTCTGAATCCTTGGTTAGCTTCTGATATGTAAATGACAAATGATACTATTAATTTGTACAATTTTGAAAGAGAGAGAAACTTGTTGAAACATTGATAAGCTTAAGCTTAAATTACATCAAGTGGGTACTAGGTAGGGACAATATGATATGATGTTCTATTTACTTATTATTCAAGTCCTCCTTTTACACATTAGTTTATTATTGGCCCATAAAGGAAACCCATAGGCCCATTGTTGCGTCTGGGCCTTTATACATTTGACAAAGCCTTAACAACTCCAACAAAATCATGCTTGAATCCATATTCTGCAAGAAAATGCTTTGATGGAATGATTTTTGTGTACACATAGAAGGCTACACAACCAATAGTTGGTCCAACCCAAAAGATCCAATGTCCATCCCAAAGGTGACCTCCTCTAATAATAGCTGGCCCCAAACATCTTGCCGGGTTAATCCCAGCCCCGCCATAGCCCTTTTTCGCGGTCACTGTGGTCGAGATAAACACTAGAAGGCCTAACACTACACCAACAATGGACAACACAGTGACGTGTCCAAGAGCTTTAGCTTGTCGATGATCATAAGCCATCCAAATTGAAGCAAAGAGAAAAACAAATGTACAAAATATCTCTAGCCATAAGGCTTGGGCCGTTTCTAGGCCCTTAGTAACGGGCCCATTTGGGCCCGGTGCAATTATTGTGACAGTACAACCACCAAGTGAGAAAGTGTCTTCAATTGATGAACTAACCACTGCTCTGAGAGCTAGTGCACCTAAAATTGCACCAAGACATTGAGCCACAATGTAAATTATGGCTCTTGACATGGATATAATTCCAACGAGCGCAGCCGAGAAAGAGATAACCGGATTGATATGGCCTCCGGACACCGGAACAACAGCCAGGAGTAGAATTGTGATCACAACTGCTATGAGAATTGACATGATCAAATTTGGCATTTTTGTTTCACTTTCAAAAGTGGAAATTACTATAGTATCCAACATGAAAACAAGAACTGCTGAGCCTAGGAGTTCTCCCATCGACGCTCGCCATACCTATATAACAAAAAATAGAGTTTAAATTTTATGCACTCACGATAGTCATTTATTTATTCTGAAGGCAATTAGTGATGAAATCAAAATATATTACTAACATCCAAACAAAAGAAGTCCTGGATGCCCAGCCTTTGAGAGAGTGAAAGAAAATTTGGCTTCTTTCCGTCATCATCAATAGTATTCCTGCTAATAGGAGTGAGATTATAAATATTAGTTGAGTGATCATTTGAGAAATTAACCAGACAAATTAAAGTACAAATGATAATAAATCAAAGGACATACTTTCTTGGTGTAGAAGAGCAAGGTTGAACTCTATTAGTCCCACCAGAAAGCTGGCTTTCCTCATCACCAAAAACAACATTACTATTGGAAGCCATATGTGGGAGAAAACTAAGATAGTTGATCCTAGTATTTAGCTTAAGGTTTTAATGCATTTTCCCTGAAATTGTGTGCATGAATATGGGGTTATAAATACTACTCTCCAACCTCCACTGCCTAACCTATCTTTTGTTATTATTATTATTAAAATGGGATCCCTATTAAAATACAAGAAAGTTCTGTTTACTTGTATATATCAAGCAAAAGAGATCTCTCTTGACCAATTTTATTAGAGTAGTCAATTTTTTTATTTTTTATTTTTGTTATATAATATGGTTGTTCTACTACTACATGTACGGATGTGACAGATCTTTGTTAAAATAGTAGGCCTTTTTGAAATTAGGAATTATAATTTAAGAATATCAAGCTCTACTTTTTCATCCTCTTTATTATTTATCTACGACTACAAGTCCTAAGAGTGTAAACATATTAAGTACTTTTTTATCTTTTTGGGTTCGAATTCTCTGGGTTTAGAGATACTTTTGTTAGAGAGCGCTCTACCTCCAATGTGTGATTTCTCGGTGTGAAATTCAAATTTAGTCACGCTTCAATAAGGATACCGGACACTAGGTGGAAACAAAAAAAATGTTCCTTTCTGAACCATTTTGGTGTGGGGGGGGGCATATGCCGCTGTGGGTGGGGCGGCGGGGGGGGGGGGGAGTATAGGTGAGTTTTGTTTAGCATAAATTAGGACAAAGAATATATCACTTATCTCTCTTTTAACACGATTATGTATTAATTATGGAGTAGTAATTAAGGAAGAAAGTATTTTAAAACAAATTCAGTAATAGGAGAAGACGATTGATGTTGGGTGTGGAGGAATGATTTTTTAAATAGATACATCAAATATTAAAATATGTAAATTAAAGAACTCGTACGATCGTGGAAAATAGTTGTTATGTAGATGGAAAAATCACAAGGGAAATTAAATATCCAACAATAGATATGGGAGATCAAATATCTTATTTTTATTGTGTCATCAATATTTCCTTATTTTTATCCAATAATTTACCGGTAGTCTTGGAATTTGCATGATTTGTGGCTTAATTCAAGTATAGAATCTGCCTTAATTTTTATTTGTTGTATTTTGCTTTCGGATAAGGAAAAAGTATTCTGAAACTGTGATCGAAATTTCAGAGACACATTTAATTAAACTAACGTCTTATTACTTTTTCGAACTCTTTTTATTTGTAATTTTATACACTTTTTGGCTTATGTGGCACACTCCATGACTCCTAGTAGTTGAGGCGCGTGGAGATGTTTGAATGTCATGTAAGCCAAAAAGGTGTACAAAATTACAAAAAAAGGGTTAATGGGGTAATAGGACATTAGTTTAATTAAGATGTGTCTCTGCGATTTCGATCATAGTCTAGAATAGAGCTGTTCAAAATCGAACCGAAAAAAAAGTTATTGGTTTATGAGTATTGGGTTATTGGTTTAGCGGTTTTGATAACGGTGTTGATTTTTTTTCTTATCGGGTTATCGGTTCTTAACGGTTTGAGGTTTTTTCTTAACATGTTAACTGATAACCCAGTAGTAAATTAAATAATTTATTTATGTCATTTCGTATATAAAGTCTTTGACTTAGAGTTTGGTTTCCTATTTTTATTTCTGGTTGTCTCAAACACTTGGTTATTCTACAATGTCAAAATGTTTGCTTTTAAGCAAGATGTAAATTGTGAACTCATGTGCATGGTTTATTTGGTTTGTCACCTTGTTTCTAAGTGATTTTCAATGTTTTTTTGTATGTCAAATCTTAACGGTTAAACCGATTACCGAACCGATAACGATCAAAAACCGATGAACCAATAATCGATAAGCCAATATCTTAATGGTTTAATAACGGTTTAGCATCTCTACAAATCGATAACCAATAAGCCAAACTGATAAACTTCAAAACCGAACCGAATCGCGATACGCAACCCTAGCCTTATCCTTTTTTTTCTTTTATACCTCTTACAAAAACATTTTATTTATTCTTTTATTTGTCATGTTTTATTTTCTTTAGAGTCAAATGCTTAAACGAACACGTTAAAACTTATAATTAGAAATTCCCAAAAAATGAAAAAAATGAATGCTTAACTATAAATATAATCGATCTTAAACCATGCATTGAGTGTGATTACATAAGTTCTTTTCCAAGAAATTGGCAATGACGCATTCTTTTTATCTTTTAAAGGAAAATATCAAAAACAAAAATAAGATGACGTAGAAAATTATTTTCTTTGTCTATCTTTATGTGTTTAATATTGTCTTGGCATATATTTTTAAGAGTAATAAATAGAATAATAATTTTATTATATCATATTTTGAATATAATAAATTTATTATTCAGAAAAATAACTATAGCTAATAATATTTTCTTTTAAAATAAATAAGCAAAATGAATATTTTTTAATATGATAGAAATAATAAAAGTAGACGGATGAAATACAGTACAGTTGAATGATATTTAAAGATAGAGATTGGGCAATCTTTTTATTGTTGAAACTTATATATTGCAGAATAAATAAAGAGGGAGATAACGATCTTTGGGTTGGGGGTCATTTATTAGGCAGGTCACGAAGCTTTCGACTTCTTTAATTCTTTGTTACTTCCTCCGTCCAATAATAGTTGTCTATTATACTAAAAATAATTATTCAACAATACTTGTTCAATTTAGAAAATTAAGAAATAATTTAACTTTTGTATCTATTTTACTCTTGCTATTAAATATTATTTATCATATAACATATTTTTTAAAGTATTAAATTTAATAAAGTCAAAAAATAATATAATAATAATACCCATATTATTTATGATTTCTTAAGGGGTGTGTCAAGTCAATAGTGAACAACTACGGACAGACGAAGTATTAATTAAACTGCTCAAATTTATAGCACCCACTTGCCCAACAAAGTTATCCTCCCTATTTATGGTTTTATGTATTTTTATTTAATTTCTTTAATTAATGAAAAGTGTGTTGATGAAAGTATCTAAACAGTCATAAATAAAGAGATTGGAAGATTAAATCAACATTTTCTATGCTAAATTTGTTTATATTTACTTCCCCGAATAATTACTTCTTGTTGTAAAACAAGAGGAAAATGTAAGAATACTTAAACAAGAAAGTAAGACAAAGTGTGATGGAAAGTATAAAGTTGAAAGTCTTATTTTAATTTCTTCAATTGTATCTTTTACAAGGGTGAAGCTACCCTTTTATAGGATGTTCAAACCATCCTTTTACAACATTTGACAATACGTTACTATAATATTTAATTAATATAATAAATGAATACATTACGTTAGGATAGATTAAGAGAAACATCCACACAATTAAGTGGATTTGTAACACTCCCCTTTGAATGTTTATAGATAATGTGCCTCGTTAAAATCTTAATAGGAAAAATCCAGTGGGAAAAAACCTAGTGAAGAAAAAAGAGTACACACATCTTGTTATACGCCCTGAGTGCTACCTCATTAAAAACCTTACCAGGAAAACTCAATGGGACAAAACCTTGGTTAAGGGAAAAAGAGTACAGCGCGTATTTTACTCCCCCTGATGAAAAATTTATTTGATATCTTGGATACGACACATTCCAATCTTATATCTTAGCTTCTCAAATGTTGACGTTGGCAACGCCTTAGTGAATAAATCTGCAAGATTATCACTTGAATGAATCTGTTGAACATTTATCTCACCATTTTGTTGAAGATCATGTGTGAAAAAGAATTTAGGTGAAATATGCTTTGTTCGGGCTCCTATGATATATCCTCCCTTTAATTGAGCTATGCAAGCAACATTATCTTCATACAATATTGTTGGAGTCTTTGTTTGCACAGAAAATTCGCATAATTGCAAAATATGTTGAGTCATTGATCTCAACCATACACACTCTCGATTGGCTTCATGAATGACTATTATCTCTGCATGACTCGAAGAAGTAGCAACTATTGTTTGCTTCATCGAACGCCATGATATAGTTGTACCTCCATATGTGAATAAATAGCCTGTTTGAGACCGGGCTTTATGTGCATGGGTCAGTCAAATATCCTGCATCTGCATAACCAATCAATTCTGACTTGGATGCATTAGAATACAACAATCTCATACCAATTGTTCCTTGAAGATATTTGAATATATGCTTAACACCTTTCCAATGTCTTCTTGTTGGACATGAGCTGAATCTCGCCAATAAACTTACTGCGTAGAAAATATTTGGTTGGGTATTGTTGGCAAGGTACATTAGTGCCCCAATAGCACTGATATATGGAGTTTCATCACCAAGAAACTCTTCATCCTTTTCTTGAGGTCGGAATGGATCTTTATTTATATCAAGAGATCTCACAACCATTGGGGGTACTCAATTGGTGTGATTTATCCATGTAAAATCGCTTCAAAACCTTTTCAGTATATGTTGATTGATGGATAAATATTCCATTTTTCAAATGTTCAATTTGAAGGCAAAGGCAAAATTTTGTCTTACCAAGATCTTTCATGTCAAATTCTTTCTTCAAACACTCAACAACTTTTGAAAGCTCTTTAAGAGTTCCAATGATGTTCAAGTCATCAACATAAACAGATATTATTACAAATTCAGATTTTGACCTTCGTATAAAAATACAATGACAAATAGGGTCATTCTTATACCCTTCTTTTAGCAAATATTCGCTAAGACGATTATACCACATTCACCCTGATTGTTTCAATCCATATAAGGATTTTTGAAGCTTTATTAAACAACTTTCGTTTGAATTTTTATATACTTCAGGCACTTTGTGTGCTTCAGGGATTTTCATAAAAATATTGTGGTCTAGTAGCCATACAAATAGATTGTGACAACGTCCATTAGATGCATTCCAAGCTTTTCATGAACTGTTATATTTATTAGATACCTGAAGGTAATTGCATCTACCACATGAGAATATATCTCCTCATAATAAATGTCAGGCCTTTGCGAAAATCCTTGTACCACAAATCGTGCTTTATACCTTACGACTTTACCATTTTCATTGCGTTTTTGTACAAAAATCCATTTGTGCCCCACTGGCTTAACACACTCAGGTGTTCAGACCATTGGTCCAAAAACTTCACGTTTTTCAAGTGAAGTCAATTCTGTTTGAATTGCTTCCTTCCATTTTGACCAATCATTTCTCTATCTATATTCATTGACAGATCTTAGTTCTAAATCCTCATCTTGTTGCATTATTTCAACTGCAACATTATCGGCAAAAATAATTTATCCACCACAATATTATTTTGATTCCACATTTTTCTCGTTCGAGACATAATTTATAGAGATTTCCTCATTCTCTATTATTTTCAAGTACATGGACCTCCTCTTTGGTGTCATCATTTATTATGTCTCGGAGATCTTCATGAGCAATTGCCTCCATATTATGATCATTTATTCCTTTCCTTTTTCGAGGATTTTTATCCTTAGAATCAATTGGTCTACCACGTTACGTTGTCCATACTCATTTGCCTTAACATTTTATCCTATCGGGACATCAACTCGAACTTGAGCATTAGCAGCTAGGATATATGATTTAGTAACCCGTGGAAGGTTAGTAAATGCATCCGGTAGTTGATTTGCAATATTATGCAAATAAATCATCGTTTGAATTTCTTGCTCACATTGATTTGTTCGAGGATCTAAATTAGACAGTGAAAGTGAATTCCAATCTATCTCATTTCCCAACTTCTTTTGTTTTTCCCTTAATGTTGGGTATACTGATTCATCAAAATGACAATCAACAAACCTTGCCGTAAATAAATCTTCAGTTCTAGGTTCCAAATATTTTATAATAGAACGAGATTCATACCCAACATATATCCCCAACCTTCTTTGGGGACCCATCTTTGTGCGTTGTGGTGGAACAATTGGAACATATACTGCATAACCAAAGATTCTAAGATGGGAAATGCTTGGCTCCTGACCAAAACCAATTATAATGGGGAGATGTCATGATAACCGGTTGGACTTATGTGCACAAGTGTCACTGCATGCAAAATAGCATGCCCCCAAATCAAAACAGGCAACTTTGTCCTCATCAACAATGATCTAGCTATCAATTGAAGATGTTTAATCAATGACTCTGCTAAATCATTTTTGAGTATGAACATGTGCAACGGGATGTTCAACTGTTATTTCAGTGGACAAACAATAATCATTAAATGCCTGAGATGTAAACTCACCAGCATTATCAAGACGAATTGTTTTATTGCATAATCTGGAAATTGTGCTTTTAACTTTATTATTTGAGCCAATAACCTCGCAAAAGTCATATTGCAAGTTGATAATAAGCACACATGAGACCATCTTGTAGATGCATCTATTAAGACCATATAATATTTAAATGGTCCACATGTAGGGTGAATAGGCCCACATATATCACCTTGTATCCGTTCTAGAAATGCGGGAGATTCCACTTCAATTTAGCCGCTGATGGTTTGGTAACTAGCTTTCCTTGTGAACAAGCAACACAAAAGAATTCCTTTGATTGAAGAACATTTTGGTTCTTTAAAGTATGCCCATGTGAATTCTCAATTATTTTGCACATCATATTATAACCGAAATGGCCCAATCGGTCATGCCAAATGACAAAATCATTAGAATTAGTAAACCTTTGTTTTCCACGGCATGTGATTCAACCGTACCAATATTTGTATGGTACAACCCAGAAGAAAGTTCAGGCAATTTTTCATTCACAGTTTCTTTTCGCATTTATTGTAGTAATATAAAAGTATTCCATATTTCCTTGATTTGCAGTCTCAACATGATAGCCATTTTGGCAAATAGCCTTGAAACTTACTACAATACAATGCATTATTTATTATCAATATTGTTCCTTCATATAGTAATAAGGCCGCTCTTCCAGAGCCCTCAATCAATTTTGTACTACCGGATATTGTATTAACATATGCCTTTTTCATAATCAAATGAGAGAAATATTTCTTTTCTCTTAGTATTGTATGAGTTGTGGCACTTTCCAGAAGGCACATATCTCCATTATTCATCTTGGATCCAACTGAAGACTGGAAAATTTTATTTATCTTCATAAAAAAAAAATACATAACAAGAAGTACGAAACTTAACAAAAGAAAATTTAAGTACATGAACTTTAAGTAATACATTAAAAACACATAACAACATTATTCATTTCCCAGTTCAATTATCAATCTTCAGTTGTGATCCCCCAAAGAAGTCCTCAGCTTCTAAATGAGTAATATCATTGAGCCCATCAAAAGCATCATCTTTCAATGCTAAATTTGCCTCAACATTCTCATCATATTTTTGAGAAGATCCTGCCTTGACATCATCTTTGAGAGTCAAATCTGACTCCACTCGGGCATTAGAAGAGGAGGTACCGCCTTTTTTTCCTTTCCTTTTAAAGAAATTTTGATACAGCTTGACAAAATGCTCAGGTGCCCGACATTCATTTTTCCAGTGACCTTTAAGGCCACAACGATGAAAGTGATCACTCTTTCCCTTTGAAGGATTATTTTGAGAACTCATATTGTTCTCCCTTTTGTTATGACCACCACTTCGTTGATTGTTATATCGTCTTTTGCCCTTGCCACGCCCACACACATTATCATGACCCCGATTGTTTTATCTTATTTCAGATTGGTTGTGTGCTTCTGCCTTGTGTGCCTCCGGTAATGGAGCACTTCCAGCAGGACGAACTTCATGATTTTTCATTAAAAGATCATTATGTTGCTCAACCACCAGAAGGCATGAGATTAATTCAGAGTATTTTTAAAACCCTTTTCACTGTATTGCTGTTGTAATATCATATTGGAGGCATGGAAAGTAGTTAGTGTCTTTTCCAACATGTCCTCATCTTTTATAGTTTTTCCATATAATTTTAATTGGGAAGTGATTCTAAACACAACAGAGTTATACTCAATTACGGTTTTATAATCTTGAAACTGTAAGTGCATCCACTCATAACAGGCTCTTGGCAATACTGTTGCCTTGAGGTGGTCATACTTCCCTTTCAAACCTATCCACAATTCAAGTGGATCTTTCACTGTTAAGTATTCAACCTTCAGGCTTTCACCAAGATGATGACGAAGGAAAATCATAGCTTTCGCTTGATTATTTCCTTCGACTATACTATCACCAAGACCCTTAGCGGTAAGGTGATTTCAGCATCAAGTACCCATGACAAATAATTCTTTTCAGAAATGTCAAGTGCTACAAATTCAAGCTTTGACAAATTCGACATGATGAAAACTATCATAAAATAATTGAGTTAATATTATGATGTTGGTTTGTTTATTATAAATGACAAATTAATACTTTAAATAATAAAGTATAGGATGAGTATAAAATATATTATATTCATGAACATTAATGTTAGAAAAAAAATATAAACTCATGAAGCATTGAAACGGTAAGAGTTAAATATATTTTCTACTTGTTTTAAGTATTTATTACTAGTTTCAATTAACGTCAAAGTTTAGTAATAATTTCAAGTTATATTTAATACAATACTATATTCTTTATGACACACAAAATGTATGACAAGAAAATACTTACGAGTATTCTAACTATCATGTTATCATATTGCTTAGTATTTAATTTAAAGTTATAAGTTAGTAGCATATAAATAACATAACAATATAAACTTGAAACATATTGATTATTATGTCTAGTAAAGTATCATAATAATACCTAAAGCAAGTTATATATGCAGTAATTAAAATACATATCAAAGATTTATGCAAGTCCTATTAGAGATATTATAAACACATAAATTTATACCCGACTCTAAAAGAAAAATGATTAACTTTTAGGAAAAAAAGATAATCCCGAATTAAGTAGGTCTCAATTGGTTAGAGACTCGTGCCGATAATGTGTTGTAAAACAAGAGGAAAAATGCAAGAATACTTAAACAAGAAAGTAAGGCAAAGTGTGATGGAAAGTATAAAGTTGAGAGCCTTATTTTAATCTCTTCAATTGTGTTTTTTACAAGGGTGAAGACTACCCTTTTATAGAATGTTAAAACCATCCTTTTACAACATTTGACAATACGTTACTATAATATTTAATTAATATAATAAATGGATACATTACGTTAGGATAGATTAAGAGAAACATCAACACAATTAAGTGATTTTGTAACACTTCTAAGGATAATAAAAAAAAGTAGAAACAATATATTCAATTATGTCTTGATTTTCTAAAACGATAAACATCATGGATTATCTATTTTTAATAAGAATGACAAGTATTTAAGAACGGAGAGACTATATTCTTACATATCTGATTATAAGTTACAATTTGCATTATTTCTCCCCTGTACTCCCATGAATATACAAACAGCGTTTGGGATAGTTCGGCCATTTGTGAGCTAAATATTCGTTTTGATTTGTGTTTTCGAGGATTCCTATTGGTCTGTGATGCCCAAAATACGTATGTTCTGGATTCAGATTCATTTTTAATATATTGATCAAATAAAGATGAACGAATAGGGAGTATATCTTAAAAGAGCACACATACACTATATATATATTATATATGTTGTAGAAGAAAAATACTTCTATATAGTTTGGAAAAAACAATATTATTACTAATTTGGTTATTTATGAAAAAATTTCAACGAAAGCTGTCAAAAGGTTTCATACTGCTGAAACGAAAGACAATATTTCTACGTGTTGTCATAATAAACGTGTCATATCATTTCGTCTCTACTTTAAATTGAGAGTTTTATTATCACAAAAGCAAACTAAGGAAAAACAGCTAAAAAGGAAGCAAAGCAACTATCTTTTCATGCTCATTAACTAGAATCATAAGATCTACTTGTTTTTTTCTTGTTGCAACTACAAATTTCCTTTTTCATCATTTTAATTAAATATAATAAACTACAATATATGCACGATCAGAAAAAAAGGGAAGTTTTTAACTGTATCTTTTTCTCTCAAAAGTACTAGTATAGAGAGTATGTCCAAAATGTAATCCAATTTGTCAGAGTAGTAAGCAGCTTTGACTTTTGAGTGTTATGCTTGATACTTTCACGAGTTAATTCTGAATTTTATAATAATAATTTTAAATGATGATAATTGAATTTTAAACTTAATATTTATATATATTTAATAAATTTATTAATACAAATATATTAATTGGATCGGTGGTGAAGTCAAAGCATTAAGGGTGTCAAAAATTTAATATATATATATATATATCCGACTGGCCACTCTAAACTATATATGACTATTGAATTTGATCCAACTCACATGCAGACTACTAGTTTCGTAGTAGGGACATTGTGTTGGATGATAGAGATGGAAGGCTTAAGTCAACAGAGTGTGATGGCATTAAATGGGATGTGAAAGTTGATAACAAAAAGTGGGAGAAGTGTCATAAATTAGAACCGTAGACTTGTTGGGATAAGCTTAAAGTCCATGCAGTGTAAATAGTATTCACAATGTAACGCCATATAAATTTGGTCACATGCATTGCTGTTTTAGAAGCATTTATGATTTTTATAATTTATAAGAGATTATATTATTGTAGTCAAGTGGACTCCCCATATTTCTTAATTAGGGGACATCTTTTCTAAAGAGACATGTCTAATCTCCGTTGAAATTACTACTTCCTTCGTCCCAATTCAATTATATGACAATAATGTTTGATTGATTATAGAATTTTTAAAAAGTATTTGAAATTTGTGATCTGTAATACATCATGCAAGCGTTTAATTAAGAATAAAGTTATTATTATTAAATATTGGAAAATAACTTTTAATTAAATGTTGATTAAGAAAAATATCATATAAATTAGAATGAAAAAAGTTTGTATATTAATTAGCCATCAAAATTGAAGGCTATATTTGTATCTATTTGAATGAATTGTATGCTCAATTATTTTTCAAAATTTGACTTGTGTCCTTTGAACCTTCTGGTTGAGTGATTGATGGCCTAGAGGCTAGAGCGGAATGGGTCCGGAAAGAAAAGTCTAGTCTTATGCCATAGGTTCAATTCAGAAAGTAACGAAGGGAATTAACTCTGAGTTATTCATGTGGATGACCACCCTTCAAATCAAATAAGTCATTTCAAAGGACTCTATTCCGATTTAATACATTATGATTATTGATTGTTGTGCTTTTAATAAGCAGTTGATATTTGTACCTACACTCTTGTACGCATCTTATTCAAAAAGGTGTCGATTCACGCTCTTTCATTAAAATATTATATTATGTTATATTTTTATATATGTGTACTACTACATGTTAATTTTTTTAAATTTGTTTTATATTTTGACTCTTTTTAGTTAAATTTCTAACTTTGCGATTACTTCGTATGTGTTGTTTCCTAATTAAAAATAAGATTACATGTATTCTTCTCCTCTACTTTGTTTATCTTTTTCTTTTATTTTTTTCAGCATTTGATGATCACTTCGGTTTACCTAATAATGATCTTGATCTTAATAAATGAGAGTTGACTGCTTTTATTCGAAAATTCAATTATCTACACTTATTGAATCAGTCTACAAAAAATTCACTTTACATAAACTCATAATTGACATGTTCGTCTTGTTTTTATACCTCTCATTAGGGTTGCTGACGGAAATATCGATAAAATCAAAGAAAAATATATATATAATAAGTACTTTTTAGGTTTGGTTTAATTTTTAATTTTGATTTTAAAAATTGATAATATATGATTTGGTATTGATTTTAAACAAAAAATAATAATCAAACCAAATCAACAATATAAAAAACTATTTGAAAAGTATACTTGGCGCGTGCACACACACAAGTGTGTGTTTATTTTTACATAAAATTCTAGGGTATGGCATATTGATTCTTATTTTTTTGCTCTAGGTGTTTTCCTCTATATAATTTGATTAGATATGTAGTTTCTCTAGTTCGATAAAAACTAAAGCAATGAAAAATTGACTTAATTGATTTGATCTAATTCTAACATTTGAGAAATTGATCCAACCTTAATCATGAACACCCGCTCCTCATTAATCTCTAACATGGGCAAATCCACACCATGTATATTTGAAGATTGCTCACAAAGTCACAATAGAGCAAATGTTTGAAAGTAGCATATATATCACTGCAAGAAAAATCTTTTTTTAAAAAAAAAAAATAAACCAATGCGTCACAAAATTTATTTTATAATTAAATGGATTTGCCACAATCAAGTTGTTTATATTGTCATCAAACAGACACTATAGCTTATCTGAGAACCAGCATCATTAATCATTCAACTTAGTTCATGAAAACTACAAGTGTGACTACCTTTCTGAAGCCGAAAAAATTAGAGCTCATAACGAAAAAGTTAAAACTATGATTGATAGCCACAAAATCAACTACTTAATTTAAATTGTGCTAGCTTTACAAAAACATCCACTCTTGGTTTTTCCCCTGGAGAAACTAGACCAAGTTGGACTTGTGTAGGATACAAAAAAAATAAGCAAAGCCAAGCGTGGTATGCGAAATTTGTCCATCACTTAGCACAAACTTCAGTTACACAACACCTGAAGGAAGGCGCAAAACTAGCTGTCCTCCAAAAACACTGCAATACATTCACAAAATAAGAAGGATATGGTCAATAGAGAAGCATTTTGAAAAGCAAGGAAGGCATGGGATGCTGATATTCAACCTTTTAACGTAGTAGTAACAGAAGTCTGCTAAGATGAATGTCTGAACAATTTCAGATATAAGCACCATTGAAGGCCATAGACCATGACCCAACGCTACTAGTAGATGGCCGTTACTGTCCAAAACCTGTCGTCAGCCCAAGAGAAACTTAGAATGTTAATAGAAATGAACAGCATGCATGCAAAAATGGATCTAAAGGTGACAATCTTCCTCAATCTCTATTCGTAGACTTAAGTTACAGCTATCATACAAAAAAGGATACATTGTTCAACAAACTGAAGATGTTTTTAAAGGTTCTTCATCAGTTCCTACAATGCAGTCAGTACTAGGTGCACAACCTGACTTTGTAAGAATTAATAAAACTGACACTTAGACATGCATGATAAGGCACTTATCAAAATCTAGGACAAAGTAACCAAAACCACATATCTACTCATTTTTACTTCAACTAAGACTTCCAATCCCTGCTAGTTCGAATCATTATAGTAGCCAAATAAGATACTGCGTCTACACCAAATATGAAGAATGGAAACCTTGTCAGTGAAAATTTACGTGATTTGTGCGATTTTTTAAGTTTGCAAATCAAACCTGGAGAATCCAATGAGCGCAGCTTAAGAACCTCGCAACACCCAACGCAAATACATAGTGAGCCGTGAATGGTTCAACTATCTGTAGACAATATACCAAGTATGTTGTCAAAGCTTACAAGAACATTTGATCAGAACAGAAGTTGTAAGAGAGCGAAATCTGCAACGTTCATCAACAATAATCAGTAATTATACCTGAGTGTTTTGCATGACACGAAGTTGAGGAAGCACAGAAACCGCCTCCAAGTAAACACAGAAAGCCCAGAAGATTCTATTGATCAAGTGATGTGATGTTGATGGATGAATTAGTAAGGCTAAGGCAGCACAAGGGATCCCCTGGACAAAAGTGGGTTAAAACAATTTACTTCTAAAAGATAAGCCAGAGAAAAACTCTATACAGCATGCATTACAGAGAATCATGCAACCAAAATCTTAAACAATCAAACAGAGAATAATAAAGATGATGAAATACTGGTAACTTTTTAGGATAAAGTAAACATTTGAGATCATTTCTAGTTGAAGTTTTATACAACTTGACATGGACTACTATACACAATACTCAAATGCATTCTTACAAAGGGACTTCACTTTACAAATGTCATCATCTTACAAATCTGCCTTAAGTACAAATGACAAGATAATTTGATCTTAAGGAATTTTACAAAGAGAGATCAACCACACATGGATCTTCTCTAATCAAATTCCTAGTTTTCTCTATCTTTTTCATTTGCCATTAACCAAGTAAAATTGTAATTGAATTGAAACAATTATTCAACATCATCACAAATACAGTCTCGCTTCACTAGTACATGTATAAGTGGTATCTGGTAGCTATATCTATCAACGATCAGTACATCAATCATCAATGTATGGACTACCAACTAGACCTTGAATGAAGCACATATAAAAGTGAGGTTGTTTGAAGACTTACCACATAATAAACTGAACAATTGTCTTTGTCCTCCATGTAACTTGATTCAAGTTTAAATCGGATCATAAAAATAACCCACAACGTTGTCCCCAATGTAGCTAAATCAAGTAAGGTATGTATATCATATTCCATGACAAAACTACAATACAGTCTGACAGCCAAAAACAGAGCAGTGAGCTCCTGGGATTTGAGTGAAATCCCTGCAATAGTATGAGAGTTACAAATGATCAGTGGCACACAAAAGAAAAAAACTAACATGGCAATCAGGAAAACCCAGCCATAGGATTGAGTCCAGATAAAATTGAGAAATAGGTTTCCTTTATTATTTTATTTTTTTAAATCTAGTTTATAAACAACAAGAACAACATACCTAGTGTAATCCCACAAGTGGGGTCTGGGGAGGTAGGATGTACGCAGACCATGCCCCTGCCTTTGTGAGGTAGAGAGGTTGTTTCTGATAGACCCTCAGCTCAAAAGGGAAGTATGCGACACAAGATTGAAAGAAAAGAGACAACAAAGTAGCAAGATACAAACAAATGCAGCGACAGATAGTAATACACATCAGAGAATACAAACTATGAGCTAATTGAATAATACTACTAAGAGGACAATAGGAGGCTAGCCTACACCTCTCCCACACGAAAAACGGCAACACTCAGCTACCTACTAACCTTCTACCTTAATCCTCGACCTCCATACCTTCCTATTTAACGTTATGTTCAGATGAAGCTGTGGATATGAGGAACAAAACTCAAAAACTATAATTAACAGATATAGAAGAGTACAGAGCAATTTACTAAAGAATAACAATAAGATAAATGCTATCTCATGTGAAAACTAACAAGGGCCACATGACCATGAAAAGGTTACAGCATTCTATCAATAATTCTACTACTATTGCCTTATAACCCATCTCAATAGCACACTGATTTTCAACATGTATGAATTATAAATATGAAGTATTATGATATATAGCACAAAAATTGTGAAAAAGGCTTTGGCGTTTGTGGAAGTTATTTTAAATGGAAAACAAGAAAAGATGCTCTCACCATTTATGTTGCAATGCAACAAAATGAATTTTGATATTATATTCAGAGGTCAAGTTTATCCCCATAAAAAAGATTGATTGTGAATTGGCATTAGACAAGATTGTTGGTAATCTAGAGAATCACACATCTAGGTTAAGTCATCTAAGAAACATGAAAGCAAAATAAGTGGAGAAAAAGATGAGTGTTATGGGAGTTTCATGCATAGGACAAGACCTAAGTAAAAGGCAAATTTTAGAGAAGAGTTGTGACACCAGCAATGTTATATGGAATAATTGTTGTGCTTCTAAGCCCCCAACAAATCCACAATCTGTATGTTGCAGGATTCAAATGTTAAGATGGAAAAGAGGTAATACAAAATCGGACAAGACTATACATGATCATATTCGACAAGAGTACAAATATCATAGAAATGATAAAATGCAAGAAGGACGACTCAGATCATCTGGTTATATCCTTATGCAACAGTTCTTAGGGACGCCATTATGATAGTTGAAGGTGCTATAACGAGGTATACCTAAGATCTCAGGGAAGAAAATTGTCTCGGAAAGTAGACAATCAAAATTAATATGGATTTAGCTACGAAGATATTATAACGGAAGCAAATGATCAAAATAGGAAATCACACTATTTGAGATTAAGGCACATTTGTTGTTGTTATTCTTACACAAATCTGGTTTTCTTATGCTGGTTAGACACTTGCATGTCCGCGTAAAGAATATGAGTTCCAGAGAATCTCCAGTTTTAGATAACTCTTAATTAGCCTTAAAATATCAATCATTTAGTATTGAAATTAATGGGCCTGAATAGAGCAAAACGAATACAGAGGATTCATCCAGCCAACCCCAACTAGTTTGGGGTTGTGGCATAATTGATAAGTTGATTGATATGCGAAGTTGTGAGATGTAAAGAAACTGAAGGCAAGTAAATGCTGTTCAGGCACTTATGCTTCTTTGAAAAAAAAACAATGCTTTAGGAAATAGGAATCTCATTCTCACAGACTGTCACTACCAAAGATCCCGAGAGCAAATGCTCGACCTCCTCTTCACCTGCATTGGTGTTTATTTAGAAAGAATGTAGAGGACAGAATTGTCTGAGAAGAATCATTCAATCATTTCCCACCATCTATTCCAATAACCACAAGATGCCAGACTGTCAAATCGCTAGCCATTAAGGTAGCTGCAGATAAAAACAGTCTCCAATATGTTTTCATACAAATGCAAATGATTCATTACTAACATAGCTGATTCAACCAACCCAAAGGTTAATATAGGTATAGGACACACGCTTTTTGCATAGTCCAACTATGAAACTGGTACCATACAATTCATCAGTCACATTCATTACGTCAAAGACTCCACAAAATCAATATCATCCAATACAGCAATAGGTGGACTACAAAGGCCTAGCATGCAAATAAAACTAATAAAATTCAATGTAAAACCCACATTAAACGAATTCATCAAGAAGACCATAAAACTCCGCAATGTGAACTTTGCTAAGCATAGACGGAATTACAGGAGGGGGGTTGCAAACTTGCAATTGTAAAAATAGTCTAAAAATGATAAATCCTAATAGTAATCTAAATAAAGCTGAATGAGTTCAGATGATTGAAACAACTAATGTTGAGCAGATTGATCAATAAATTAGTATTCTTTTTCAAAATTTAGTTAGGAATCGAGGGTCTTTCCAAAAGAGTCTCTCTACCGTAGTGGTAAGGTCTGCACACATTTTACCCTCTCCAAACTTCACTTGTGGGATTTCAATGGGCATATTGTTGTGTCTTTTGCAAAAAGGTTCTAAATTTCAATCCAAGACTCCCAATCAATGCAGATCTCCTAAAAGCACCAATTTTCGATAACAATATATAAGCAGAAATAGAATGTGGGATTGTTACCAGCACAAGTTTTCTCTTTGGTGAGCTTATAGATAAGAACGGAGATTCCGATGGCGTGAACAGCCTCGGCGGCGACGAAAAGGTTGTCGTGATCGTGAACAATGGCACGTAGCAGCACCAGAACTGTCATGCCGGCGACCACCGCCAGAAAAGCCTTTACCTTTGGCGGTTGCCGTTTAACCCATGTTGACACAGCGTGGATCGGCCTCCTCGGAGCCTTCATACTGCTCTCTTGATGTGCTAAAAAAAATTCGACTGTCAATTGAAAATTGGAGCCTTCGGATACGTCGACCAATATATATACCTTATATTTCGTAACTTACCTTTTGTTATAAAAATAAAAGAAAATTGTTTTGTTAAGGAGTAGAGAGGGTGTTGATACAAATTATGGAACCAAATCTAGTTTTATTTGCTTTGATTTGTATTTTTTTAAAATAATACTAATATTTAGTTTGGTTTTGATTTTTGTTCGAAAATTTAAAGAAATAGTGTTAACTAATCTACACATATTTTATAGTTATATATACATGATTATATTGTTTTTTATATGAATAATTTCAGTATAATTGAGTTATACTATAAGAATTAATAATTATAAGATTCAAAATGGAATAAAGACAATAATTCATTTGAATGAATCGTTTCTTTTACTTTGATGTATGGTTAATAACTAAATAATCGAACCAAACTAATAACAAACAAAACAATTAAATTGGTTTGATTTTGATTTGAATAATTTAATACTAATTGAATTAGGTTAATTTAATTTTGATAAACAATATTTGTAAAAAAATCCTAGGAGACTAAATAAATGAATTATTATTTAAAACTAATAAATAAATTATCTACCCTAATAATATTTCATATCTTGGAACAAGGCAACAATATTTCAAAGTTAATTTTAGATAAATTTTTAAAAAGTCGAAAATCAAAAGTTCCAAGAGAAAACACTATTTCATTTAATTAGCTGGAATGAATACTCCATCATGAAGTTTGGTGAACTATTTGTTTATATTTGGTCATAAAATCTAACAACTTTAGTTGGATTGGATTAACCAATTTAAGATGTGATCACAACACCTATATCATGAATCATGATTGTGATGTGCGTTAATATTGATTAGTATTCACAACTTTGTAATATCCAAAACAAAGTATTAACCACTATAAGAGTTCATTCACACACCACAGTCATTAAAAGCTTTAAAGCAAAGTTAATTTAGAGGGTTATTATACATTTTTAAACGTTTCATGATTAAATCGACTAGTGATACTTTCGAGATGCTACCTTGAAATAGAAAGTCTTTTCAATTTCATTTGATTCGGGGAGTCTTCGCCGGTAGTAACCTCCTGAATTTGTCGAATAACTTCTTTCCCGCAAAGCTTATCAATCCTACACTCCTTTCTTTTTATGTATGGTGACGAATCTGTTTGGACACTGATTATAAGCGAAAGCATAGTTGATTCCAACTGAAAAATGAAAGAAATTATCCACAATTTTTACTCATCGTTGAAAGTATGCACAACTTGGAGTTAGAGTTAAAATTTGAATCCTCTCCACCAACTCAACGTCCCCCGATTCCTACCTTCTTAACTCCCCCAATCCCTATATATCTTAACCATTTCACCCTGCTACCGAGGCTCTACTCCTCACCACCTATCACCCCTATAGTGTTTTACTAGATTTCATATAAACACTCTTAAGACAATATTTTTTTTTACTTATAATTATCAAACACTATAAAATAAGTAAGAAATCAATTTGTTTTTCAAGAGAACGTTTTTCATGAATAATGTGAGAGTGACCTCTGTGGTGGACAAAATGGGGAAGGTGAGACTGTGATGGTTTGGACATGTGAAGAGGAGTTTCGTAGACACATCAATGACGAGGTGCAAAAGGTTAGTTATAAAGGGTAGAGGAAAAACAGATGTAGACCGAAGAAGTATTGAAGAGAGGTGATAAGACAAGATACGACGCAACTTCAGGTTACCAAGGACATGACCTTAGATGAGAAGGGGTAGAGGATGTTTATTAGGGTAAAATGTTAGTAGGTTGTGCAATGATGTCTTGCTTAGGGTGACTTGTTTATCATTTATATTAGTTGTATTATTGTAGTTTTTGTTTTTGATTTTATCATTGTTTTATTGTTTTCAATAATCTATCCTAGTATGTTGTTTAATGTGTTTCAATCATCACATTATTCTATTATTGTTTCGAATCCTTTTAGGTAGACTTTGCAATGTTACTTGTTAATTGATATATTCTCTTTACGATTTCCTTATTTTTTTACATGAATTTGTTGCACTTGAGTCATGAGTCTTTCGAAAACAAAATATGGTAAAGTTTGTCTATATTCTATCCTCTCCAAACCTTACTCATGAGATTTCACTGGAATATTATTGTTGTTGTAATATTCTGCTTGTACCAAACACACCCTAAAACGTTACTAAATCGGTTAAGAATTGAGGTCCAAGATTATTCTTTACTAAACAATTGTTAATTATTTTCTAGATCTTTTTCGATATTTTCTCTTTCATTCTTCCCTACTATTGTTGTTTTAGAATAAGTACTTTGTTTTAAAAAAATTTATTTTATTAAAGTAAGCTAGCGTTTGGCCATAGATTTCCAAATATTTTTGGCAAATATTATTTGGGTGAAGATTTGGGTGAAATTTCACCATGTGTTTGGCCATAGTATTTGGGAAACATATTTCATTTTTTTAAGAAATATGATTTATATTTTATACTCATAAGTTGTTAAAACTATCAAAACTAACTATAAATTTGTATTACATAGCAAAATAGAAATGTCACGTAGCAAGATTCATGACTTCCGCAACAAATCAACAAGCATCATTACAGTAAATATTCGCATTGTTAAAAGAGACTAGTACAAATCATGATAATGAAATTACAACTAATATGAATTTGAAAAAGAAGAAAATAAATATCGCAATCACTGAAGCACCTCTACCTTCTCTTCCAGAAGAGTTCAAACTATTCTTTAATATAATCTTCCCACATTCAATGAACAATCTCTTCTCGATGAGCTTGCATTTGCAAATCAGATGATCGAGAAGATGAAGCGATGTTACCCTGAGCCGATTATTCGTCATTTTCATCAACAATTATATCATCACTTTCATATTCACTGAATATTCCATCACTGTTTTGGTGTTCACGTAAAATTTCATTGAGTTCAAACTTTCATCATCAAACTTATCTCGATTTCCAATTTTCTCAAAAAACTCATTCCTAACTTCTATCAATTGTGGACCACTGATTGCATAACCTTTAAATCCAGACTTCCTCGCATCATCATGCAGGACACTTATAAGGATTGATGTTTCTTCATCGGTCCATTTATTAGCAACTGAATCACGTGATTTTTTTTATTTTTTTTTGCGTTTCTACAATACAACATCAACATGACAACACATCATATGCATAACTTAATCTTTTTTAGAGTGCACAAAATCTGAAAGTATATCTTTAACTAAAAATGAAAGCCAGTTTACCGTAGCAACTACAGCAAGCTGACTAGCTCCCTGGTTCGTATGACTAGGTCGCTTACTTTACTTTCACTCAACAGCCTAGCTCTAACAAGCCGTACGTTGCACCAGTCGAATGATAAAATAAAAGACAAGGAGAAAAGATTCTTATCATTCATAACTCTTAAAACCTAGACAAGAGAACAAATTCCTACAGATCAATTCAAGCAAGATCAATCTAAAGAAAATTCATACATATATGCTCTTTATAATAGAAAAGTTTATTAATTGAGTTAGTTGGCAGATGGAGAGTTAATTGAGTTGGTTGGTGTTAATAAATATAATGTTTTTGTAAAAGATAAAAGTTTGGTGTTAAATTTAAATTTTTAAAACTTTCCAAATAATGAGATTTGTCCCAAATACTAGAATTTTCTAGTATTTGGGAATTTGGGTTATTTGCCAAAAAAATTTGCCAAATAATGAGAAAGTGTATGGACAAACAATATTTGCCAAATTTTTTCCCAAGTTTTACTTGGAAAATCTATGGCCAAACGGGCCCTAAGTGTTGACAACAAATCAAATTAAAACTTTACATTTTTATCCATTTAGATTCAAAGTCTAAAAACCCTTTTAATAAAAAAATTCATAGTTTTGGACAAATTGATGGACCTCAGGCGCGGAACGGCGTCGTACCCGGGACTACCCTTCTAAACCAAAACCCTGCTAAAACCCTAACAACAATGGCGGATTGTGAGTCGAACTCAGCACACAGAAAGATGAAAAAGATAAAGATGAAGATGAAGAAACGAAAGCAACATAGCGCCGACAAAGAAGAAGGCTGTAACAGACCTTCAAAATCCCATCGCACCGAACAGCTGGCTGGTGAAGTTGAAGAACCTATAGTTGTTCCGGAAAGTGAAGAAGCAATTAAGATACAGGATGATTCCCCATGGAGAAATCTACAGTTGATATTGTCTCTTCAGAACAACTCTATCCCTCTCCAAGAGTCAGTACTAATACTTCAATGTTCGGCTATATTTTGCTGATAAAAAAGTTCGATTTCGTTTCGGTTATGGAGTTATTTTTTGCTTTGTTTGCAAGCTCACGGATTTGGTTTTGGGAGAATTAATTTTGTTATTAGTTAGAAGAGAAACTTTGTGCATTTGATAGTTTTATTTTGTCTTCTAAACAAATACTCGAAATCCAAGCTAGTTGGGGTCGGCTATATGAATAATCACTATAGATGTGAATTAATCATAAAGTGACTAGTTTTGTGCGGTCTGTCAACATACCTTAACCCTTCTCTGGCAATGTTAGCAAGTTCACACGTTTGGACAAGAATGGAAAACAATTCTTTAGGAAAAAACAGAACGTCTAAGCTGGTAATTGGTTCAAACTTTTGAAAAAGAGTTGCTCCAAATGCCATTGCAGAAACTGTTTCTCAACCAATGATTTTCTTTTATTCTCCAGCTTTTGGATGAAAACCAGTTTTTGCAACAAAAAACTGATTTTATTTTTTTGGCAAAGATTCTTCTTTGACCTTTTGAACCAAGTGCCAGCCATTATTTTCATGTCGAAACACAAGTGTTCTCACATTTGTTTACTGTGAATTGATGATTTTCTTCTAACAAACTAATTCTAGTGCAGAAAATTGGAGCTGGCATATAATTATGTGAAATCAAGAACAGAAGGGGCTGGTGAAAGCAGGGAGAAAATTCAGACAGTAAGCTTTTCAAGAGTGGTAGTTTTCTTTAATAATTGGGTTCAGAGGATACTAGTTTCTTCTGAAAAGAAAATTAGGGTGGAAGGAGACAAGCATGCGATGGAAATTGCAGGGTCATATTTAGATTGCAGATGTTGGGTGATTTTCAGGTTCTGCTTGGAGGAATCAAAAAAGATGGGTGTTTCATTACACTTCTTAAGGGACTTGTTACGGGTCATCCAATACATTTCAAGGGATGCATTGATACGTCTGGGTGATCAGCCTTTGGTTAGTGAAGATTTGGAGTTGCATAGCATTGTGCTTGATTGCATAACCCTGGTCTTCTCATCTCATGGGGGTATTTCTAATGAAAATCTAGACTTATGGATATCATTGATTAGTGTGGTGCTTGAATTTGTCCAAAAGGTTCTCAATGATAAGCTTGATGGAACGAAGGCGGGTATTTTTGCCAAGCAGTTGTCTTGCTGCTTGCTTGAGCCATTTGTTAAGTTTCTAAAGGTCCATCCAACTCGTAAAAATGGTTTCCGCGAGTTTATAGATAAGCTTTTTGAAGATTTGGTGATTGTGTGGGATGCGTTAGATGTTCATGGCTGTGAAAGCAATCCAGAATGGAAAAGAAATCTATCGGTGTTGATAGAAGAAGTTTTGTCACAGGCATTATTCCATCCAACTCATATTGATGGATTTTTAAGCCTCCAAAGTACATCCAAGTATAGGCATTTTGATGATAAAAAATCAAAAGAGGAGAAAACTTTCATAAAAAGTTACCATAGACACTTATTTGATAAGTTGGGGAAGATTATAACTGGGAAGAATGCGTCAGCACTCAGTGGTGCTGGAGAGCTGCTTCGCCTGTTCATTAATTGTATTTATATGAAGAATGGGGTTTTAGTCGGTGCAGAAGCATTTAGACACCAGGAAGGCAATTCTACTGCCTTTTCCAGGAGCTCTTCCAACAGCTCTGCGATTTCAACAAGTCCTCCCTGTTATGCCCTGGATGCAGAAGCACGGAAATCAGTTTTTGATTTTTTTGTAGAGATTATGGAACTTTTCTTATCAGAGATTTATACTCACTCACAGGCCGGTGTGGATGCTGAACCTCTGTATTTGGGTGTTAGCACATTAAGATCAATGAATAAGTTGCTTGCAACATGTGTACAGGAAAAGGTATATATACGAACTGAAGATACCTCCGAAGGGGCTTGCTTTAATTTTTTGAAGTTAATTTATGATGCGATCATGTCGCTTACTGCCCAAATGAATCGGTTACTACAATCATTTGACTCTCCAGAAGAACGAATACCCGGGCAATTGTTGATTCTAGCTGCCAAGGAAATTTTTCTTGCTATTCATTATTTAGTGGATATTGAATATGATGTTGTTGGGGATGATCTAGAAAAACTATGGGGTACGATACTTGCTCTTACAACCAGTAGTCACTCTCTGATGAACGCTTCAGATCAACATTTGTTGACTTCAGAGGTACTTAAGCTTGGATGCAGACTCGTTCACCTCTACAGTGAACTTCGACAGGTTTGTGAGTTTTGTTGATTAATTTGTAGACAGTTACTTTGTATTATGGAGGAATAACTTAAATTTTTTTAGAAAGGTATGACACTTCACATAACACCTTAGTTTCATGAACCGCTATCCACCTTCTTCTGCACCCTTTGTGCTAGTGATAATGCGTGAGCTAACTTTTAATTTCATGCTTTACTATTGTTTATTTTTTGGGGAATTGAACCATTTTGTGGTCCTTTTTTATCCTGAACTTCATAGGTTAACATTGCCATATTCGCACTAAGCAAAGCTGTTAGAGATGTATTATCATCATTCAGAAGCAACGAAGTGTTCAGATCTTCATTGCTCTGTCACTCATTTGCTAATTCTATGAGCATGTTATTGTGCTCTCCAGAATTCAGACTTTCCATCAGAAATGCTGTCAAGTCCATTCCTGAAGGCCAAGCAAGTGGATGCATCCGACAGTTGATTGTTGATGTTGCAGAATCTCTGGAATGGATAAAATCTGAATATCAGTTGCCTGCTGAAAGTGATTTTGCAGAACCACGTTTTAGTAGTTGTGGCACTCTTTGCTTTGATCTAAAAGCTGAGATTTTGGGGAAAAGCTTGACTGAAATGTATACCCTTATTCTCGACTCAATGACTGTTACTACCGGTAATAGCAACCTCATTGCTCTTTCCGTGAAAGATTTGATGGCTGTTATTCGCCCTGGTTTGAGTAGCCTGGTCTCTCGAGGGCCAGATGTTCTTAACGTTTTCTTTACTCTGGTAACGGGCAGAGGATTCAGTAAGGCAGCTGCACTTGGGAATGACATTCTCTCAGCATGCTGGATTGTGGTCTTTTTCTTTCGTTTATATATGTCTTGCAGAAGCTTGCAAAGACAAGCCATCAGCCTGATGCCCCCAGATGCATCAAGGAAGATGTCAAGAGCACTTACTGATTCTTTTTCCGCTTATTCTGCAAAGGACTGGTTGGAGAGCACTGGTTGGGAAGACGAAAGTTATTTTTCTTGGGTTGTCCAACCTTCAGCTCCTCTTCCTGCTGTTTTACATATTATTGCTGAGTTTTGTCATCAGCACACTGTTATAGTTTGCTGTCCCCTTATTTATGTATTGAGTGGCATGGCTCTTCAAAGACTAGTTGATTTAAATAGGCAAATGAAGTCCATTGATTACTTGCTTCAGAGGAATAATAATCTAGTCCAGGCTATGTTAGATAATGATGCTGGTCTATCATCATACTCCAAGGATACTAAAAAGTGGAACAAACATGTCTCAACTCTGAGGAAAGAGGCAGCAGACCTCACCGAATTCATGATGAGATATCTCTCATTAGTGACTGAAGATAGGATATATAATTCCTCAGTTGATCAAGTAAGCAGTAAGAATACATATCTCAATCATCTGTATGAAACTGAGGTATGGGATTTTGGTACTGGATCTATAGATGAGAAGCTGTTTCCATCTGCTTTGTGGTGGATTATTTGCCAAAATGTTGATATCTGGTGTCCTCATGCTTCTAAAAAAGACTTGAAAACGTTTCTTTTAGCTTTAATTCAGAACTCCCATCCTTGTTTAAGCACGAATATGAGTGCGCTCAGGAATTATATAGAGAAATCTGGCTACGTGACAGGAGTCAACCGACATTTGGTCTCAGTGGAACTTCTGAGCAACACCATTCTATATGAACAAAAAGTAAGTTCTTGGGTAGCCTCTACAGCACATACATTTAGCACTGTTTTAGCTTTACTTATGACCATCAAATCTTCATGCATCTCATGTCACAGCTTTGTGAAAGAACCTTTCTACGAATCCATGTAAAAGTTACTTGCTAATCCCTCAATTAGGAAAATCTCAGCCAAAGAAAGACACGTCAAGAAAACAGGTTTATGCTCTTTGGTTCAACTGCAGGTTCCATGGGTATAACTTGAACATTGTGATATATAAACTGAAGTAAAATTTCATCTACTTATAGAATGACCCACAGAAACACTAAGTTGCTTGGACTCTTCACTTTCGGTGCCGCAACCTTGTAGACATAACAGGGTGTGGGATCCGTACCTGATTTAGTCAATAGATTTTGAGTACTTTGACTAAAATCAACGGAGAAATTTTGGACAGATTCAATGATTTGTGAAATCAAAACAAAAGCTAAGGTGAAATTGAAGAAAATGGAATAACTTGTATATAGAATTTTCTATGTCACTCCTTTTTGTTTTATCTCCTTCTAAGACTTTTCTCTCTATCTATATTTTTGCTCAAGTTTTCCACATAATATCTCATAGTTTAGGTTTTATAACTCTATTTTTAGATATTTGAATTATTTTTAGCTGAATCCCCGCACCTGTACCCATATCCCCACATCTTAAAATTTAGATCATGAAGGATCTGACCTCTAAATTTGCACCTGTATCGGACACTTGCACCGGAGTCCGAGCAACTTAGCAGAAACATATTCATTTGCGAAATCTATCCTGATATGCAAACTGGACTTATGTAGCAGTTAATGCCTGCTACAATTTGAGACTCAAGTTTGAGTCCTCCTGGAGGCAGGTTTTCATATTTTAGTAAGAATGATGTTGCAGGTAGATCACGTAAAGCTTGGGTACAAAGGTTTCTCTGTGTCAAACTATCAGTTGCATAAGGGATCACATTAGCATCCCAGAGTTGTTGGGGATTTTGGACACTTCTCATGTCTGGGTGTATTAGATTGGATAATCCTATTCCACTTACACCTTGCTAGTTTATCATTTGGGTTATTGCGCTGTCTGGTTGCCTTATTGAGTTCTATTGGGAGCGATCGTTTCTTGTGGTGTTCTAACTGTATGTTATGATAGCCCATTTGCAGGCACATGGCATCCATATTTTGCCAAATTTTGAAGAAGTCTGTGTCGTCAATATTTTCATATGTTGGAGAAGTTGATCTAAATGGTACACCTGATTGGGAGAATGCTATACACATGCTTGAAAAGTCATCGACTACATTTTTCAGAAGTAATCATCCACAGGATAATGACTCATTATTGATAGAGCCAATCCATCATTTACTAAATGACATACCTGCTGAACTTTGTGAAAAGGAACTAAGTCCTATAAACGCAGAAATCACCAGATGCCGAGAATTTCTCAACCTTTTGAGCTGGATACCGAAAGGACATCTTAGATCAAAATCATTCTCACGTTATGCTACTAGCATTCTCAATATCGACAGGTAATATCACTTCTTTACCCTTTTTGTTGTTCTCATCAGACATTAAATGCCTTTAGCATTAGCTGTTGGAAAGCTTTTAGATATTGACATAACAACTTCAAGCTAGTAATTCAAACTGTAATGTTGGTTTGCAAATGGCTGTAATATTTCAGGCTCGTGGTCGGCTGCCTGTTTGATCAGCATGGGTCAGTAGCTTTATGCAGCCGTTATGAGCTCTTGAGGTTGCTTGTGACCTGCCGGAGAACCTTTAAAAATCTGCTAATGGCATCATGTAAAGGGAAGAAAGGTCATCAATCCTTGCTAGCTTGCTTGTTGTCAGAGAGATCTCCTGTTTTTTGGCTTCTGAAGTCATTGTCTGCAGTAACTGGTTTTCTGAGTGTGATTTCTCAAGAGACTTCTCCTCAATTGAAACATATGATTTTCTCGTTGATGGATCACACATCTTTCATCCTTTTGACTCTGTTCAAAGATCAATTTGAAGCCATTTTTGCTTTGACTGCTGGGAAGTCTTATGGAGGAGCTATCAGTTCTGTTGATGGCCACAAAGAGACTGTTCTGAGAGAAAATGGTCCGCGTTCAGATTTCTCTGATAACAACAATGCATGGAGAAGTGTTTCATCTGTAGCTGGCACCTTAACGAGACATGCACAGGAATTGCTGGACTCCCTAAATCTAGCGGTTGTTAATAGAAAAGTGGATGATCTAGCTGGGCTTCAGGAAATGGATAAAGTCTCACCTTTGGTCTCTTGCTTTCAGGGATTCTTATGTGGTCTAGTTTCTGCAATGGACAGTTTGGATATTAAAAGAAGCAGTACTCTTATAGAATCAACAAGCCACAACCTCAAAATGAAACCATGTATAGAGACATGTGCAGACTTGTTAAACTCCATTTTGCATTTGTTATTTCTTGAGGGCGATCAATGCCCTCAAGGTTTGTCTAGTACCCACACTGCTATTGAGACAGAATGTTGCAACGAACTATTGGCAGCGGGAACTTACCAATCTAGGGACTCTGCTGATGAGCCTAATAATGTGAAAAAGGAAGAACACTATTCTGGTTCGGCTGACTCTGTACAGTCTAATGACTGTAAGAATGACTTGCAAAAGTTTGGAGGTATTGAGTCTCTTTTGGCCAATGTGGACTTTGAGCAACAATATTTGAGAAAATCTTTATTGCAAGGACTTTCCAAAGGAGAAAATCTTGAAGCAGCATTTTGTCTGAAGCATATTTTCGGTGCTTCTTCAGCTATTCTAAAATTTTCGTTGCATACCAAGTCTACTTCCTTGCCGAAGAATCTTCTTCCCATACTAATCCGTGTCTCTCATGTCTTGCTTTCTGATTTTGCCAATCACAGTGGGTCACTTGAACAGTTCTCTTTTATTTGGTTAGATGGTGTTGCGAAGTTCATTGGCGAGCTGGGAAAAATATTTCCGCTGCTTAATCCTTTGTCTTCTAGAGATTTATTTGTCAAGCAAATAGAATTGCATTTGAGGGCCATGGGAAAGTGCATATCTTTACAGGGGAAGGAAGCTGCTCTTGCATCACGAGAGATAGAATCAAGTACCAAGATGCTAAGTGGTCTGCCAGAACATGACCTATCTAACTCTCATTGGCTAAACCACTTGGATGAGTTAAAATCCAGATTGAGGATGTCATTCGCGAATTTTGTCAGCAGAGCTTCTGAATTGCATTTATTGTCTGCTATTCAGGCTATTGAGAGAGCATTAGTTGGTGTGCAGGAACACTGCATTATTAACTATGAAGTAACTACTGGAAGTTCACATGGAGCAAAGGTCTCTGCTTATGTTGCTGCAGGCATTGATTGCTTGGACGTGATTCTTGAATCTGTGTCAGGTACTATTTTATATCCAAGGTTTACTTTCAAGTACCAAGCTTGCGTTTGGACATGCAATATGAAGTCATAATTTCAAATCGGTGTTTGGATATGTGATTTGAGATCATGATTTCAAATCCCAAATTCTCCAGAAAGCTCAAATCATGATTTCAACTTTTGTTAATGTAAAACTTGACCCATAAGTTTATATTTTGTAAAAAAAAGGATCCATCATTTGAAATTTTGTAAAAAAAGACATGTTCGGCGTGAAAAGATTGTTCGTACCATGTGAAATTATTATATTAAAGAATAACTAGTTACTACTATTGTTGACTAGTGAATCTTTATAAAATTATGTGTATTTGCAAGTTTGTATTCACAAATCACAAACATTTATTTGTAAAAGGAGCATGAATATATGTGATTTATCAATGTGGTGCCTTTCAATATTCCGATATCTTGTTTATGAACTATGGTTTGTTCAATTTGGTAAGATTGCGTAAGAATTGGGGAAATTTTGATAGTTATCACAACTTGTGGGGTTGTCATGTTTATAAAAAAATACAACTAAAGAAATCCAAATTCCATGTCCATACAAAACTTCAATTTCATATCGCATGTTCAAACGGGTCCTAAGAGAAAAATGCAAGATAGCTATTATGTCAAAGTTCTTTGCTTTCATTTGGACTCCACAAATGATTAGCATTTTTTTCCTCACAGATATTACATAATTTTGTCTGGATCAGAGAGAAATTAAGCTCTTTCGATTGCTAGAAAGATCAAGAGATGCTGTATTTGTATTTCAGTTTTAACCTTGTGAAGGATAAGAAAACACTGGTTCTTGTCGACATGAAATTAACTGAATAGCTCTAACAATCAGATGCTCATTATGCTACTACGAATGGTTTGGATGTGAAAAAAAAATGCAAATGGTTTGAATGGATATGTTTGAGTAGGAGCGAGTAGGGCTGTTTAAAATAGTTTTTAATTCCTCAGATGTTGCATTGCATGAAATATAAAAGCTCTGGTTTGGACAGATGAGTAACTTAAGTCATAAATCACAAGAGGAGCGCGTTGAGTGGAGGGGAAAAATTAGCAGAGTCTCCCTGAAAAAGTGGGACTTTTGATTCTTTTTGTCCATGATTTCTCGTTTTTTCTTAAAGGGTCTTTTGACTGGGAGGTTGTTACTTTTCAGAACACACAATTAATTAAAAGGAACAATAATTGCCTTGGCTTTGATCATGGCATGTAAAGAGACTAAGACGACATCAGTTTAGGAACTAATTAACATGTCTTCAGAGGCGAAGTAGCACTTGCAAAGATCTCTACCTATGTGTGAGCTCTCTCTGGAAGCTGTGATGTTTTTCATTTGTTTGTTGGATAGTTTAGGGAGCTGATTGTTCTTCATATTAAGTTGCAAAAAATCCCGATACTTGCCCTATACTAATGTTTATCAGATTTGTGCGTAACTTGCGGTTTCGTATGTCCTTTGTCTTTTTATAGGGCGTAAGAAGTTGGCTGTGGTCAAAAGGCATATCCAGAATTTAGTATCGTCTCTACTCAATGTAGTCCTGCACTTGCAAGGCCCGAAGATATTTTTCAGAAATCATAAGTTCAGGAAAGATTTTACTGAACCCGACCCTGGCTCTGTCTGTCTTATGTGCATTTCAGTGCTGACAAAAATTTCTGCCAAACACGCTTTCTTCCAATTGGAAGCATGCCATATTGGGCAGTTATTGCATCTGCCTGCTACAATATTTCAGAGTGCTTTTCAGCTTTGGACATCCAAAGTTCCGCTTTGTTCTAATTATACAGGAGACTTGACTTCCGGAGAAACTGAGGTTCCTGGAAGCGAAAGAAGTGTCGTGGATAGAGAATTTTGCATAAAGCTATATGCTGCTTGCTGCCGAATGCTGTGCACTGTTCTAAAGCATCACAGAAGGTTTGCTACTTTGTTCTTGTTTCCTTCAAACTATATTTGTGGCCTATTCCCTTATGTTGTTTACTGTGCAATTTTATGATGATCACCGGGGAACTTCAAAAGAGATGGAGAAACATTATAGATGTGTGGATTTTGAGCAAATTTCCCCTTATAAGTCCATGATCTATTATCTTGGTTTTCACAATATGTAGTGAGACACGGCGCTGCATCGCGCTTCTGGAAGATTCAGTTGGCAGACTTCTTAATTGTTTGGAGATGGTATGCACTTGTCCAGTTGGAGGAGATAATTTTGGATGGGAAGTTCAAGGAGGAGTAAAATGCGCCAGTTTTCTTCGTAGGGTGTATGAAGAGGTAAGGTTACTTCTACATTATACTCTCTCCTCCATAATGGAATTTTCAATTACTCAAATGTTGGGTTAACATGATCTAAATACTTCCTTCTTGCATCATTTATAGTTGCCTTTTTGCTCTTCTGAAAAATGGGAGTAAAAGACAGATGGCTTTCGGGCTTTACAGGTTGCTTCTAGATACTTAGGCTCAGGCTCATGAGTGCTTTATGATTCGAAATTCATGACCCTGCCTAAAGTTGAATGTACTATAAACAGTGCTCTACTTGGATGAACTTGCCTTCAGCTTCATCCTTACTTTGGACTTTGAACATGTTAGTTCTAAGCTTTGATTTAGTCATAGTCAGTTCTGAGGTGGTTGTTCCCATTCATTACTAGCTTTGTACTGAATTTCTTTTTTATCCGTTTACTAGCTTGGTAGTTGGTATTGAAAGTCATTAATAAAATTTCCATTAGTTCTGAGATTGTTGAAACTAGATAACTTAGGAGGCATGTTATTGGTCCACTCTTTTGATTTAAAGGTAATTTGACAATGTCGTTTCTTGTCTCAATTACATTGTCAGAAGGGTACTAGTGCAAGTTTCGATTTTGGGTCATCAATGCATTAGTTTCATTTAACTGTTTGTCCATTCACATAAATCCAAGAGGTTTCTTTCCTTATGTCTTTCATAAAATGGCTGTCCCCTTTCTATATTGCAGATTAGGCAGCACAAAGATGTCTATGGTGACAATTGTTTTCAATTCCTATCTTGCTACATATGGGTGTACTGTGGATATGGTCGGCTAAGAAATGGAATCATCCGGTACTTTTTTGTTGTATTCACTTTTGATTTCATGTTAGAGGCACAATGTGATTTGCATTTTTGATTCCTGTTCTCCAATCTTAATGACTTTTTTTTTTCAACTTGGAAGGGAAATCGACGAAGCTTTAAGACCTGGTGTCTATGCTTTAATAGATGCTTGTTCAGAAGACGATCTTCAACGTCTTCACACAGTATTTGGAGGTGAGCAATCTCAACCTGTTCTAAAGTTTGAAAGAATATTAAGCTATTAGTTGCCTGTTGCCTCACTATTTAATCTTTCTATTTTTATAGAGGGACCCTGCAGAAATACCCTTGCTACTTTGCAACATGATTACAAGATCCATTTCCAGTATGGAGGAAAAGTGTGATTGATCATCATAACTATTTTTGTTGGCAAAGTCTGTATGTGGAGGATCCTGTATCACTACTGCTTTTGCGGGCAAGTCTTCATTGTGAAGGAAAATGATAAGACTTGCAGAGTAATATTGTCAATGAAGCAACCTCGACATTGCTACATTGCTCACAGGGTTAAAGGCTTGCAACGGGGGTTCACCTGCAGCCTGTTTTAACAGCCATTAGAAATGCCCCTCTTGATCCGTTCTTCAAGACCTACGGTTGAAAGCTAATCAAAGAACGCAAAATTTGACATTGGTTCCTTGGGGACATGCTTGTGCTCTGCTACTAAAATGTTGTAGCAAACTAAATACACACACGCCCTTCATCGAAAGCTGAGACTCAATTCTGTACAAAGAAGTTTTGCTGAGCTCGAGCCTTTGGAGTTCTTGTGTACCGGTATGAGTAGAAGTATTGCATCTCTTTTTAATTATGTGAATTTGATATCCCTTGCCAATGGTTTGGAACTCTTGGGAAAATAGACCTTTTTGTTAGCACATAACATTTACTTGAAATTTTTTCAAGTTCAATTATATGTATAATGTATGGATCCAATTTTATTTGGCCGATGTGCACAAATACCCAATTTTAGGATAGTCATGTCATTTTTGTGCCCATTATATTTTTATGCAAGTTTATTTGCTTTGGGAACAACTTCAGACATACGCGGTTGAAGTTGAAAATTGTGAAGGCCAAACATTATATTTTTGGCCTCAAGTTTGGTATGACTTGTCAAGTCTTTAGACATTTTCTTTTTTTACTGATTTTTTTTTTTTTTTTTGAAAACTGAGAAATCCATCTTTGACCCACCGCACTTTGGACCAATCACAACCTTCTAAACTCGGTGGATGATGGGCCTGTCCCTCTACCCTTCTCCACTCAAATATCGAGCTTCGCTTTGTATGGTGTGGGACTTGAACCTGCGACCTAAGTTACAAATCTTTCACCTTTTGCCACTCGAGCCTGGCCGGGGGGCATTTTTACTAAAGTTGTTGGTTGATTTGGTAAAGCTAAGCTTCGGACATTTTTTTGCTATAGTTGTTTAGCAAAGATCAAACTTCAGTCATGTGATTGAATTGCATATAAAAATTGGATAAAACTTTAGTGATGTATGATTTGACATTTTTTTTTTTTTGAAATAGGTAACTGATGTGTGATTTGACTATTTTTATCCATTTTTTAAAAAAATAATTCAAATAAGCTCAAATTCAAGACATAAGTGTCACATTTCTTATAAAGAAATACGAAACTTATGTTTTGAATTTGTTAGATTTTAATGAACAAAACTTCAAGCATCAATTTGTCAAAACAATAAAAATCTAACAAATTCATTCAGCACCCTTTTTCATGTATGTCTACTTAATTTATTTGAGAAACCTGCATACACATAATTACACTCACAATTTGAACAAATAATTTCTTTTTCTTTACTTGTTTTGCAATTACAATTTACTTTTTTTCATACTTACAAAAATTTATGGCAAACACTGCCCATCTGTCCTGTTCTCACTTAAATTTCAGACTTGTGTCATTTTAAGGTTCCAACTTGTCAAGTATGCCTAACCCATACCTCATTAAACCAAGTATAACTTATACTAGGTAGACCTTTACGCCAACTTGTTTGAAATATAATTAACTTTTGCAAAGTAGCTTAAAAATAGTTACTTCTCCATTACAATTAAGTGCAAAAAGACTTAGTATACGTTCAAATTTCGAGACTGTCATGGAGCTTCATTTATAAAAGTTTGAACTCTAGAACACTATTCGAGAGTTTCACTTTTATAAGTTTAACTCCAAGATGATGTGATCAAGTTTGAATTTCTACTAGTGAAACTTCACTTACTATGCTGGAGTGATGATACGCTTGAGATACAACCATGCTGTGCAGTGCACTGGGATTCTGGGAGCTAAGGTGCCTTCAAACATCTGAAATCAAACTGTAGTTCCAAGAAAAGAAAAAAGAGCAGAAAATGTACTCATTGACCATACTTTTTCAGAATCCACATTCATCATTTGAAGCATAGATATTTATTTTGGGTTGGGGGTGTTGGGAGGGGTCAAGTAACTTCAGCAAACTTTGGTATAATTAGTGTCAAGGAACATACAACACATCCAAACCCCGCTATAAAAAAAAATTTACACTCTGAAGCTCCACATTTTGCTTTCACTGTGTTATTAAAATGAGATGGATGAAAAACAAGTTATACAGGATGAGTTGGAAAGTTACCAAAATTCCACTAGATAAAACTCATTCATAAATTGGCCATCTGATGCTTCCAGCACTGCTATTTCTCTAAGCCATTTATTTCCACAACTACAACCCGTGACAAATTATCAAGCAGCTACCTTCTTGGATGTTACAGAATTAATAATGGTGGCAAACTCAGGACCCTGAAACATAGAATATTAATGTTACTGCGCATTTCCAAAATCCCACCTTTCAAAAAAAGTTAATTCCAATGGGGAATTTCAACTTTGAATAAATGATGCAGCGACAACAAGTTAGAAACCAACAAGTTAGGAGTTGGTTTAGTACACCTTTAATGAAACTAATTGCAATGTGTACATTTTTATTCTATCTCCATGTAAATTTCTAAGATACAACCACCACCTATGGCTGATTACTTCTATCATCTTTTTGTGATGACCAAAAAAATTTTCCGAGGGACAGTTGACACATGGTTGTAACTTGGTGGATAATGGGTTGTCCCTTTACCCATCTCCACTTAAATACCGGCTTTAGTCCATGGCAGAGTTGAACTATTGACATGAGTCTAACCCACATGTCATGCACTGTGCTCTTACCATTGACCCGAAGCCCTAGGGATATTGCTTTTGTCATACTCCGTCAAACTCCCAAGTCCCAAGGATCTTCACATTAAACTCCACATATCACTAAAGTTCTTTCCAAACCAACTTCGGCACTCCAGAGTGTGTGCAGTAGTTGCCCCAACACCAAAGAATTTTTAGTGTCCACGATAAAGGGTAGGTCCACTGTCCACTTATAGTCACGATGAGCAACAATTTTTTTCCAATACTAGTCACAGTGAACAACATTTTCTAGATATGATGTTCTTTCTAAGGGGATGCCATAAATTCTAGGTCCAGCTTAAATTTAATAACTTATCCATGTTTTAATTTTTGTAATTTTGGTCAAGGATACAGTTCTTGCATGTTACAATCATTTCCACTGATCCCAAATATTTTACGGATACATTCCACATGCTACAGTCAAATAGGAAACTAAAAAATATTTGCCAGACAAAATGCATGTACTTAGCAATTAAAAGATAACCTTTAAAGAAGCACCCCCCACTAGAAAGCCATCAATATCTTCTTTCTTCGCCAGGTCAGAAGAGTTGCCTCCGTTCACAGAGCCTGTCAAAATTTTACAGTTTTATGAAACATGCAAATTACAATTCAGTTTCACAAAAAATCCAGGCATATCAACAGCAAAGAAACAGGATTTTGGAGCACCAAATACAGGTTGGATATGTCTTAATTTAACAATGCGTCAAAGTCCTTCGCTGACTCACAAAAAGAATTCTTCAAAAGACAAACAAATAAGAATTCAACAAAAAGAGTTAGGGGTTCACTTCCCCATTCCCCCCAAGTATAAAAAAACAAAAAGAAGAGGAAAAGTTACTTTTTACATGAATTCAACACTCAAATTCATTACCTCCATATATGATGCGTGTTTTAGAAGCAACTTCTGCAGAAACATTCTTACTTAGCCAATCACGAACAGCTGCATGGACCTCCTGAGCCTGCTCAGGTGACGCCACTTTACCAGTTCCAATAGCCCATACAGGCTCATATGCAATGACAACATCATCCCAACTTGGTAAAGCATCTGCACATCACAGAAATGTCATCAAACAGATCTAAGAAAGATAAAGCTTTCACATGTAACACTTTTAGCCTAAGGGAGAAAATTCATGAAGCTAAGGCAATGATATAAATGACTATCCCATCCCTGCCCCCAGTGAGTAATCTTAGCTTTTAATAGAACATCATATACATATATAGGTCTCATGAATATGAGATGAAAGATTCTGCAAGAAAGACTATATTCAACATAATCAGCAAAATCTCACCGGCAAATGCCTTCAACTGCTTGAAACATACATCAAAAGTTTTTCCAGCTTCTCTTTCTTCCAATAGCTCTCCAATACAGGCTATAACTCCAACATTCTGGCTCAAGGCATAAGCAGCCTTCTTCCCAATAAACTGCACGAGAGAATGGCCCAGTCAAGTCCTTAGTGAACAGCTCAACACACAACGAAGTATCATCAAGACCCGGCAAATGTTTTACTTCATTTCACTTGTGACAAATTGCTTAGTTTTCCATAAAATTCACAAATCAAATGATTCGTGCAAAGCCTTACTTCATCATTTTCTCCAATTACATGTCTCCGTTCAGAATGACCAAGAATGACCCACTTGCAGCCAACATCCTTCAACTGTTCCACGCTACATATGTTAAATAAAACATATTATAAATTGAAGATGAGTTACACTAACAGGAGAGTAATTGGGTCCACACTTGATCTCTGACATATTTTGAAGTCATACACAATGAGCAATGAAGAAATGACGGTCTCTGCCGTCCATTACCTAATGAACTGCACTTCTGATAGGATTCATAAAGTGGAGTTTAACTTTAAGGTTGGATTCCACATCTAATTGGTGGAAAGAAGCATTGGCTTATATTTTAATGGAGATGTGGCCTTGTAGGACAATCAGATAACAGATTCCCTTTTATTCTATTCAATATCTTGACTACATAGTAATGCTATTGTTAATGAAATATGGATACAATGGTGGATTTCGTTGTACTAAATTCACTACCCATTATTATCTTCTTTTCCTTGACGAAGATGGAGGGAATTAAGTTCAAAGTCATGGTTTGACCTGAAATCCCACACTTAAAGAACAAAAAAATCCTACTGATAATTTGGATTGGGCAATGGACCTCTCAAAGATGCCTTCCCTGAAACTTAGAGTCAACAGAATAATCTTAAGAAAATTTCGTAATAATTGGGAAATCAATAGGCTTCAAATTTCTTCAAAATACTGAAGCAATTTCATCGTACCATTGATCAACAAGAAAGACCGACATGGCTAAGGCACAGCTACAATGTCAAATCTTCATACACAGCTTCAAATCATACTGGATAGCAGGCTGGTATTAGGCACTGGAAACACAGCTGAGAGAAAATACCCATCAAAGTGGCACTCTTTACTTGATGTGGTAAAATTCCGGCTAGTATTTGGTGGAATGTTTGGAAGGAAAGAAAATCAAGATGTTTGGAAGATAAAGTCAGGCCTGTCCAGAAGATTAAGATGACTTCTTTGCTTTTGTTTCATTTTTGGTGTAAGGAAGAATTACTATAAGTAGATTCACTGTTAGATATCCTAGAACCCTTGCAATAAGAACAAGGTTACACTTTTTCTCCTTTCAAATAGTAGATACGGGCATACGGCTCTTAGTACAGCTTTTTTTCACTAAAATTGTTACCTCTTTTCACTCAAAAAAGGATAACCATAACCATAACCACAGAGAAAACACAAAGAGAAACTTCTGATCTCAACAGCAATGTCATGCAGGCCTTATTGGTGAAAATATAGTTAACACTCACTCATTAGGATGACAAGAAAAACATTGGTTCGATACACCTTGAAAGGACACAACCAATTAAAACTACGCTGAAAATCAGTTAAGGAAGAATAAACTTGTACAGATTCGTTAGCCATCTTGTCGCTCCTTTAATGGGGCAATTTCCCCTTATAGTTTGGTTGTAAGAAGGCTATTGAGCTCCTATCTTTATCAGAGTTCAAATACCCATAGAGCCAAAAATGCTAGGTGATTACTTCTATTTGCCTAAGCCTTCGTGAGTAAAGTTACCGGATACATATGCTAGTGGGAGGTAGTAGGTATCAGGTAGAATAGTTAGAGGTATGCCTTGCTAACCCGGACACCATCATTATAAAAGAAAAAGAAGTAAATTTTGGTCTGGATTTTCAGAAAATTTGGAAGACTGCAAATTAACATTCGAAACCAGACTGTTGAATTACCATAAACCATCATATAGTGAAGAACAAAGCAATTCTGGCGCGTTAATTGATTTAAATTTAATTTTACATGTGAGCTTAACCTGATTTCACCCGTGAAAGCTCCACCTTTGCCAGTCCAGCAATTCTGACCAGAAATCTCAATCCTATCAGTTAGTGAACTCTTCACTTGATCAATGTACAGAAAGGGAGGTGCTACAACCACATCTGCAAGTATCCAAGAAGAACATATTATTTTGTGATAGCAACTGATTCAGAATATAAAATTACTATATGAATGTTAGAAATTAATAATATTTTCAGCAATCTTGATTAGTTGACCGATGAAGATGAAGAAAATCAATATAATAGGTGGAGAAAGTGTTTTATCTAATACGGATATGATATCACAATGCCGAAACCATTACAGTGCATACTCTGGAAGGACTGGGCTATCAGCACCAAACATTCATGAAACTTTGGACATGGACATATCCAATTACAAATACCGGTATTACATCTTTATCGATACTACAGAGTAAATATTGGGAAGCAAAGAAAGAATAAAGAGAATGAGAGTAGAGTAGGATGAACAACTGAATCATCTAAAATGCTGCAGACCCGCAAACAAGAAACAGAAAAAGGAATCCCCTTAAGAGAAGCATCATCTTTTGTGTGCCTTTGTCATGCCTTTTGCAACACCTCTTTGAGCAGGCTAATTAACATGAGTTTGCTTCTAAATCTAACGGCCAGAACATTTAAAGATGACTTGCTTTTCCACGACTTCTCTCTATGTCTAGGTTTGTAAAGGATAAGTATCAACAGGACATGTAGATATGGCCAGTGTCATGAAAAACTTCGATTGCAAATCTTCACAATTCTTATAAGGTTTCTATATTTTTCATTAATGCTTGCATAATCAACTTCATTCTCGTTAAAACTGAATACCAGTATTACCAAGACGAGGAAAGAATCATTTCAGATTTCAACTACAAGTATAAAACGGAAAAAAAGAGCATGGTGTTATCCGTGTGGCCTTGAATAAAACGAGATATCATCCTAGAACAGCACTATGAAAGGGATATGCACAACAAACTATATTGAATGTAGGGTGAGAAGTAGTCAGCAAACTAGGGTCAAACTAAGTGGCAACTATAACAGGCTTACAAAGATTACTCTGCAATCAAAATCCGAATAGGGCAGAAAGTCATTGAGACAGCTTCACAGAAAGCTGGATATGCACATACAGCTTGAGGCAATGGAAAGTGAACAACATTGAAGAACTCACCAACATCTGACTCGAGTTTCGCACTGTTCAGATCAGATACAAGCTTGCTTATGGAGTCCTTTGTTCCATTCTGGGAGAAACATTGACAAAGTTACGAAAACAAAAAAATCATAGGGAAATAAACGCCACCGCCCATTATGAAATAGAGGGGTTTCAAATTTCAATTACATAACTAGACAAGAGGACATAAGATGTAATACTTACACATTTCCAGTTGCCACCAACAAAGAACTGCAAACAATAACAAATCTATAATCAGACATCGATCCAATAGGAAAAGGGAAATAATTTGAAGTTCAAATGTATTACAGGAGACCTAGAAAATTTGTGAAAGCTACCATAATGCATTTTAGGGGAAAATTCTAGTGTCATGACAAATCTAACCCATGTTGCATTGGATGCTTGTTTATAAAGAAGAAGCCAACCAGCCTAATCCAGTGTGCTAAGGTGGGAACTTGGAAGTAGTCCCATTAACAAGAAAGGGGGCTCAAATAGAGTAGAATAAATATAGTGGATTCATGTAGTAAACCCCAACTAGTTTGGATTGTAGACATAGTTGAAAACAAGGTAATAAATAACTTGTTAATCCAATTGCTATTTCTAATTTGCTGTTTATTCAGTAAAAGTGGTTCAATACAGTCATTGTACCATACTCTGTTCTAGTAACTTGTATCAATTCAGATGACACTTTTCTTCGCCAAATGTTGAGACAATTCAATTAACAAACTGGCCAAATCTACTAAGCCAAACATATAATCTAAAAGTTTATATACCTTGCCAGAGCCAGCCATGGAGACGACGGGTCTGCAAGCTTTGTGAGAGGGCGAAAGGCGCAAGTGAGAGTCAACATTTTGGAAAAAAGAGTGAGTATTGTCAAGCTTGAAATTCGAAGATGGACGGAGACCAGAAAAATGTGGTGGAGAGGAAAAGGAAATGGCGGATTTTGGACCAGAAAGTTGAGAAGCTAAAGAAGTTGCCATTTCTGAAACTGAAGATATTTGTAATGGCACCTTCGCTTATCTATCTGCTTCTTGTGTTTATTATTGGGCCAAACAAATTGCTGTTACTATTCGGAACATCTATATGTGTTATCAATGTGTTTGGTTCACCGACTATGCGCGCTGAGTGAAACTCATTCTGCCTAATCGGTTGTTCACTTTTATTTATTCACTATTTTAAAAATATTTTTTTTAATTTTATTTTATTCTTAATATTAATTAAAAATGAATGGAGAGAATATATATTAAGATAATAATCAAAGTGATTAATGATTTTTCTTAGAAGGTGGTAAAATACTCATATGCATGTAAAGCTTGGTGCAGAGTTGTGGTATCTGGATGGATAAGGTTAAAAGTGATTCTTATGGAATGGAAGGATATGTCATTTTCTAAGGCCACAAATTGATGGCTGCGTTTAGAGGTGTGCAAAAACCGATTTAACCAATAAACCGAACCGAAAAAAATACTATTGGTTTATTGATATTGGGTTATTGGGCTAACGGTTTTTAAACGGTTTTGCAAAAAAAATTATTGGGTTATTGGTTCGGTTTCTGGTTTTATAATATTTGTTAATGGTTAAACCGATAACCCAATAAGACTATACTAAATTTACTAGTCTTATTGTTAATGGTTAAACGATTGTTACTTTCACACTTTTT
>NW_006239669.1:30193-101543 GCF_000226075.1 Solanum tuberosum | reverse complement strand
GTGTCTAAACTTGCAAGAAAAATGATTGTTACTTTTATGATTATTACTTTCATGCCAAATGCTGGAAAAATCATATGGTTTATTTGAAAATTTTATTATCGTGTATATAATATATATGAGTATTTTCTTATTGGTTAAACTGAAAACCAAACCGTTAAGTACCATAAACCGATTAACCAAAAACCGATAAGAAATATGTTATTGATTTGGTTATCGGTTTGAAGTATTTACAAACCGAAAATCAATAAACCGAACCAATAATACCTAAATTCGAACCGAACCGACCAATGCACACCCCTAGCTGCTTTAATCTCTTTTTCAAGAACAAGAATATAATTGGGACAGGATAGCATTGAACTTCCTCCTCTATTGGACACATGTTAATATCTTAAAGTGGTACTGGATTCTTGAGGATCTGTGGTGGAAAAAATTACTAATTGTAGATGCCTCTGAAGTCTTATCCATCATCTGAACCATCAATATTGTAAGCATTTATGGAGCAAGTTATCCACGTTAAGCATTAATTTTAGAGAAAGTGGGAATGAGACTTGGATCACTCCTAAGAATTAACATTTGCACATCAGCTACACCTAAAGGACACTATACAACAATTTACATACATATTTCCTGAAAAGTATGAAAGTAAATGTCATAATATTCAGAAACGTAATCATAAATAAAAAATATCTACGAGGAGGATAGAATCTTGTGTATAATTAAGTCGTGGAAAACTAGGTCATATATTGCAAAGTTGTAGACATTTCACTAAGACAGACCTAAATGAATATAGACCCTCAACATTCAGAGAAGAGACATCAAAGAAAGTATGACAATAAATTTCATTCCAAAAATTGAAAAGTCTAAGCAAGTGAAATGGACACCCTCCAAATAAAAAAGACAAAACATTTCATTCCTGAAGCAACTATGATTACTTACATTGCAATCTAAATTAGACTTTCATAACTATCAACAAAATATTAAGAAAGTGGGGATGAGACTTGGATCACTCCTAAGAATTAGCATTTGAACATCAACCACACTTAAAAGGACACTATGCAACAATTTATATGCAGGTTCTTTAAAAATCGATGAAAATAAATGTCATAATCAGAAACGTAATCATGAATAAAAGTGATCTATAATGGAAATAGAATCTTGTGTATAGTTAAACTAGTTAATTTGACTGTGCTTCGCACAGTAACAAAACACATCATTCATAAATTTTAAATAATAGAAGATTAAATTTTAAAACAATAACAATAATTTTAATATAAATTGTTCCATAATGAAATATTAAAATATAATAAATACAATATGTGAACGGATGCAAGAAAAAGTAGTTAAACAAAGACAATCAAGATAAAAAGATAAAAAGCGAAGAGAAAAGCACTTCATGTTTACAATATAAAAGCAAAAATTAATCTAGTAAAATAATATAACAATAACAATATATCTAGTATATTCTCACCAGTAGTGTTTGATGATCAACGAGTCTAAATAAAATTAGTGGTACAAAACATTTTTTATTAAGAGACCTCAAGTATATACATAGTTGTATATTTTATATAGTTATTTTTAAATTTTGACCAATATTTGTTTGACAGAAACCTTGAGTTCTTGATAAACATCAATAGACACAATATAAATTATGACAACAAGAGATCTTGACAAACATCAATACAACCCAAAAAATTATTAATATATATATAATACTAAACGAAATACTTGTAAAAGTTATAAAAACTTATCAGCTGAAAAGAAAAAAATATAGTCTTTGATTGAGAAAAGAGAGGAAGAGACATCTTGATTGCCACGTCATTTTTACATTACCACGTGACATTTATATTAAAGGGAAAATGGTCAAATATACCCCTAAACTATTCGAAAAGGTCTAGATATACCCCCCTTTTAAATAAACTACCCAACCTGTTTTCAACAAATTTTTTTGGGTAAATCCCGAAAATGAGTAATTGACTAATGAAAATAGGAAAAATATGAAAAAATAAAATAAAATTAACCCCAAAATTTACAAATAAATATAGTAACCTTAAATTCAACAATTTTTTTAAATTTTTATTTTTTTCCTATAAATCCTGAAAATGAGTAATTTATTAATAAAAAATATGAAAAATATAACCTAAAAATTCAGCATAAAGTCATTTTCATATTTTTTATTAATCAATTACTCATTTTCATGATTTATCGAAAAAAATAAAAATTTTAAAAAATTGTTGAAATTGTTGAATTTAAGGTTACTCTATTTATTTGTGAATTTTTGGCGTTAATTTTATATTTTTTTTCTTCATATTTTTCCTATTTTTTATTAGTCAATTACTCATTTTCGGGATTTACCGATTTTTTTTGTTGAAAACGGGTCGGGTAGTTTATAATATCTAGACGAAAAGTTGGACGGCGAGGGCACGAGTGAACCAAACTTTAAACGGGGGTATATCTAGACCTTTTCGAATAGTTTAGGAGTATATTTGACCCTTTTCCCTTTAATATAAATGCCACGTGGTAATGTAAAAATGACGTGACAATTTCATTTGGCATTTAACGCCCATAAGGGCATATCTAGACGAAAAGTTGGACGGCGAGGGCACGAGTGAACCAAACTTTAAACGGGGGTATATCTAGACCTTTTCGAATAGTTTAGGGGCATATTTGACCCTTTTCCCTTAAATGAATGTTGTTAAGACTCTCTTATAAATTTGATTCAAGTAGATCATTTTAGATCCATTAAGAATTTTTATTTTTTAAAAAAAGAAACAAATGAAGTTAATGAGTTTAATTTGAATGATTGAGATTCAGATCTAAAAATCAAACACACTGAATGGATTGAATCTGAATGATTAAGTTTCAAACCTTTATTAAATACAAACAAATAAAGCCTAATGCATATCTTAATATTCAAATATACATTGAGATTCAGACGTTTTAATTTTAATGAAAATAAATAAGGCTTTAATATTTTTATTTTTTTAAAAGAATAGGATAGCTAATTTTTCCATAAAAAAAACGTTGGTTAATTGGAAAAGTTAAGTTGGGCCCCCGTATTGGTTTGGTTTGGATATCCGTATTTCGTAACACGAGGAGATTCACTTCCTATTCCTCTGTTTTACCGTCGCCGAAAAACGACAAAACTGCTGGTTTTGCTGGGCTTTTTTTGTCCCTCTTAGCTCAGCTCTACATTTCTGTTACCTCTCTCCTCTTCATCTTCATCTTCGATCTACAATGTCAATTAGGGTTTTCTCTGTTTTCCTCGCTCTCATTCTCTTCTCTTCATCATTTCTTCAAGGTGCGTTATTCTCAGATCCAGATCTCTCCTCTGTATATTCTTCAATGTCTTTTAATCCTTTGTGTGATCTTTGAAATTGACATTCAATTCGATGCAATCAAGGTTTCTATTTACTATTAAAAGTTGAGATGCACTAGATATTCGAGATCACTGGCAAATATCAGCTTCTTGCTGTTTGTTTTTGAAATTCTTTTATGTATTTGTTTCCAATTATGTTATCGTCCTAGTTGATGTGGTGTGGGATGTGAATATGTGATTTGTCTTTGTTGAGTAAATCTGTCTCTGAATGCTAAGGCTACATACCTTGATAATCTTCTCCATTTAGAAACGGAAGTTTAATCAAAATTTAGTATTTGGAAATAAGTCAGAATTTGAATTGAGCTGTGGGTGGCAATAGTGGAAACGTTGTACTAGTAATGCGGTAGTTAAATTAACTTTCTTTGATTTGATAATCTCATTTTATATATTACATTGGAAAGAACTGTTGATGCATGCATAGATCCCACCTAATAGAGTAGTTCAGTTGCTTGATTTTCAGGTTTCAGTTAGTTATTCTTGATGTTTGCATACCTTATTGACTATTGTCTTCTAGACTTGGGCATGATTATAGAAGAAAGGTTACAGAGGATTTGTATAGCTGATTTGCTTATTAGTTTTTCTGCTTTTGCAGTTGATTATTAGGAGGAGTCCCCTTTCAAATATTTCCTGCATTTCATGTTGGTTTCTTATTGTTTTGACTTTCTGCATAGTTGCTAGATGTCAATCCGACCCTGAAACAGATGTGGTAGAAGGCACTGGAGAAGCAGGAGATCTTGGAATTGTTAATGATGATGTCCAAGATTTTGGCAGTGATAGTTTTAGTCCCGCACCTGGGATTGAGACGGTTTGTGTTTTCCCCAAAAACCCTTCTAAGGGTAAGTTAATCCCTTTCTGTTTTGTATCTTTATTCTTTGTTCCTTGTTTTGCGTAAATGATAGTACTTAATAGTTTAAGAATTGCATCTCTCAGAACATATTTCTTCGTCTTTGCAGTAGTGGCAGCTGGTGAGGAAAGTGAGTTGTTAGTTGGAATGAAAAATGATGGTAATCCTTTTGTGTTTCAGTGTATTTATCCTCCCCTTCAAGTGCTTAATTTTAGTGATTCATTTCCCAATTTTGGGTGCCTATTACAGGGGATTCAAGTTTGAATATCATTGCAATCCAAGCCAGCGTACACCTTCCTTTTGATCACCGCTATTTGGTTCAAAATCTGTCTGTACAGGTAATTGTTTGGATTTATTTTTTGGTAGAAATCAGGACACACTCTGCTTCTTCCATAATATTTGTGGTATATTATGTCCTTTATGCTGAAAGAAAAACTTCTTATCTCAAATTTATTTTACTTGTTATTTTGGTTCTTTAAGCTGGAATTTACCTATCCACTGAGTTTTGAGTTCTTCGGGTCACATTCAATCTTATTTAAGGTTTCTCCATGTTGACTTTTAACCTTAAGGTTAATAGTTTCCTTATTTAGCTAAAGTTTCATGCACTTGCTTTTGTAGCAAGCCAATTTTCAAGCAAGTTGTAGTCAGGGCCCTTAACTTTTCTGGTTTTAACAAATGGGTTGTTTTGATTTTCTTAAAAGTTGGTGGTCAGAAAACTTTGAACATTTAGTACACTTAATGAATAATAAGGTCATTATTTAATTTTTAGGTTAATTCACATTGATTTAGGATGACGAGAATGAGCAGATCATTTTCAGTTTTACAATGTGAAAAATGAAAAAAAAAAATTAAACATTTATGTGTATGAAAATCTCCAAAATGTATTTCTATTTTAAAAGGATATCAAGAATGACCAAGCAATAGACATGAATTGTGATTGCTCTGAGCCTCTTGACTTGTTCATAGAAAAGTTTAGATCACTAATACTTCACCCAAAAAGTACATTCCACTATTTGTGCAAGGTCCAAGTTTAATGAAATATTACAGAAATACCCCAGAAACTGGAACGTTAATTATATTGTTATCTATTCGACATGGACAGATAAAATATAAATTCGATAAAAACTTCTGAAGTTGTGTAGGGCTTTCTATAAATTTTCTTATACAGAGTGTTTCATGGATTGCATGTTGTTGATTGTTTAGTGTGTGTTGTCTGTTTTTCAAGCTGCACTAAGTTCAGTTGCCATTAATCTTTCCCTGACTCAATAGAATTGGAGTTAATAGTTGCTGGAATGAGCTCCTCCTATGAAGCTTGGGGGTGTGCTTTGCCGATAGTGGTGGCTAATTCAATTTTGATGGTGCATACTACATATCATTCAAAATGGATATTAAATTTAAGGTGAAGCAGTTGAGACTAATAATACCCACCCCCACCCGGGGCGGAAAAACAAGGGATGTGAGCTGGTTAGCTGCCAGTTGAATGAGCTTGTATACAAAACTCATTCTTCTCACGATTGAAACAGTTTTTCCCCATTTGGGTTTTTGTCTTATTTCTTAATATGATTGCTACTCAAATTGATAAGTTCTTAAAGTAACACAAATGGTAAATTATTTGAGAAGAAAATATCACTTCAAGATTATCTTGGAAGTAAAGAAAAAAATTTATATGTCACAAGGGCAGCGATTGCTTAATTATGCTTTACAGGATGAAAGCTCCGGTGATCATCTGTTGTTAATCTGGAGTTCCTGCTCAAATGAGTCATCTATTTTCATGCTATTTCACTGTCATTTGGGTTAGAGACCTTGCTAATTTTGCATCTTCTCCCATTTCCTAGGCTTTTAACAATGCTACAGTTCCACCTTCTGCTCAGGCCACTTTCCCATATATATTTGCTGTCAGCAAATTTATGCAGGTTGGTTGCTTGCCAAACATTTGTACTGCTTTTCTCTTTTATTATCTGCTTATTTTTGTACTTCTTTTGCTCACACTTAAATGCTGCTGTTGGTTCATACTCTGAATAATTTTTATTTAATGTTGCAGCCTGGAAGCTTTGATCTTGTCGGTATTATTGTTTATGAGATAGACCAGAACCCTTTTCAAAGTACATTCTACAATGGCACTATTGAAGTGACTGAGCCTGGTGGTCTTCTCAGTGTTGAGTCTGTTTTCTTGTTTTGTCTTGGAATTGCCCTCCTTGTTCTTCTTGGATTCTGGATTCGTGGTCAGATACAAAATCTCTCAAAGGTGATTACATTTACTCTTTATATAAGCACCTCATGAGAGCAGAAGAATATTGCTAGTGCATCAGAATTACTGAGTGGACTGATAAATACATGTGTGAATGGCCTCATTCGTGATTAGGGTTATACTTTTCCTCTCATACACCCCTATCCTCCTGACATGGTATGATTTAGTTTGGTGTCAACAATCTTTAGAATTTGGTACTGACTGAGACTTGATATGGTGGTGACAGTTAGATATGGGCATTACTGTAAGAGCACAAAATGTATGAGGGGTTTACCTATGGGGCCGAGACAATCTTATTGTAAATGTGTTATAGTCCGAAAAGTGTATATTGCACTTCTGTTGGTCCTTTTCCTTTTTAACCTTTGATTTTCTTTCTTTGATGTATGTATAGAAAACTAAGAGAGCACCAAAGGCAAAGGTTGAAGTTGGAACAGCAACAACAGATGCATCCACGGATGAATGGCTTGAGGTTTGTGGTGGTTTATTTTACTATTGGAAATATTTAATTGTCTAGATTTCTAAAATCATGTTAAAATGATTTCTCTTTATGTTTGGACTTGGGTATGATCTCGATCTCCTTGTGTGTGTTTATGCAGGGAACTGCATATTCTCAATCGCTCTCCAACAAGTCGAAGAAGAAGAAGTGAATGACTTGAACTTTCTGATACTGAGGCTAGAGATAGACTTGCGAATAGTTGAAAACATGAAATAGGTTTCCGAAAAGAGAATCCATAGACGTTCTCCACTGTTGTAGCATGAGGGAAAAACCTATCATCCATGTCTTTTTAGTGCCAACTGACTTGTAGTTGGAGGTGGCAAAGACAATTTTGTCTTTTAACACATTCTCATTTTTTCCTTTCAAATATTTATTGTTTTTCTGGGTAGATAGATTTGGCCAGCTAATGGTTCTTGTGGCCTTGTTCGAGTATGGAAGACAACTTTTACCTTGTGGATCTTTAAAAGCACACAATAGAAATATTATCTGTGATATCGAAACTTAATAAAGTAATATGACATTAAGTTATACAAAATTAAATTTAATTACAACCAAATATTAGATAAAATTATATCAAATTATATACCATAATAATTATTTTTCTTATACAACATACTAAAGGACCCCAAACATTTTGGTGACTGCGAAAAAAGCTACTCAAGAAAATATAGTTCTTTCACTTGGGTATACTCATCATAGCATGAATTATGACAATTTTTTATCCACTTAAAGATCATTGACTTGATCTTAGGCAACACATTTTTTATTACTTCTATTTTTATTTTGTAATCATCTAATGCCATCTATTAGCACAAATTTATAGAAATGGTCAGCTAGGGCCATGCGAAGCTACACGTAGGGCGTGGAGTTAGAAGTCTGAATACAGGTTTGATCGAATTTAGTAACTTTTGTTCAAAAAATGTATTTGTCTAAAGAAATCTATTAAATATGTACAAATATAAAATTTAAACTCAGTTATTAACATTTGCAATCGTCGTGAGTATAGTAATAGTCTTAAGTGGCAAGTGCAATATAATATGCATGATGATGCATATAACTCCATAAGTATGAGTATTTTGAAGTTAATAGCAAGAAAAATTAGTTAAGAAATGTCCATTGATTCACGGAGAGTGTGAGAAGACGAATAATTCCCATTTCATCAAAATATACCTGCCTTTTTCTCTTTACTATATACTCCATCCGTTCCAATTTAAGTGTCTTAGTTTGATTGAACACGTAGTTTAAGAAATAAAGAGACTTTTAAATCTTGTTATCTTATATTAAAAATGTATGTAGTACTTTAGATTTTATGATTTTAAACTAGCTATGTAAAATGCTGGAATTGATAAACTTATTAAATATAAAAAGAGACACTAGTTTTGAAACAAACTAAAAAAGAAAAGTAAGATAGTTAAATTGAGACAAAGGATTTACTTCCACACACACAAATCAGGTACAGTAGTAGATAGAATGCCAATTTGGTTCGGTTTGGATCAGTTTTTATTTGAGAAAAGATCAAACCAAACCAACTATGTTAAATTATAAATACAATTGATTTTACAGTGTTTGTTGAACACTCCAAATGGCAATTCCACTAAAAGTAGTCAAAAGTTCACATATAATTACTCTGAATTTTAGCAAAATTTACATAAATGAGAACCGCTAAGTAGGTTTAGAAATAGAAAACAGACGAGGTTTGTAGTTGGATGATACTTCATTGAATGAAGTTAATAACTTTTGATCTAACAACTCACCCATATTTGTAATTTTTTCTTAACTTTTGCCAACTACAAACCTCTTTCAAACATTCCACAAGTCAAAAGTTCATGTGAATGTGCTTAACTATGTGTTGGTTGTAAGTGTAACTAATAAAAAATGTTACCATTTTTTGTACTATATATACCCTGTAGCATCTCAATCAAACATACTCAACACATCAACTTTTTCTTATCTTCACATTTTTGGCAAAAGAGCTCATTTGCCTTAGCATAGTGATCCCAATGGGGATTCATGAGTCCCTTTTTGGCAGAGTCGTCTCTGTTTCTTTGTTATTATTTGCAGTGAGCTTCTGCTATGCTGATGACAAGACAGTTCAGGTTGTTGGATTTGGGGAATGTGCTGATTGCAAAGAGAGTAACATAAAGACCATTCATGCTTTTCAAGGTACGTAATCGTTAAAACCAAAAACAACCTCTTGCAGAAATGCAAGAAAAAAGTTGCATACAATAGACCTAATGTGGTCTAGAGTCTAGACCTTTCTTGAACTCTGTGCATTGAGATTGTCTTTTTTTAATGGTTATAACCAAGTGTAGTGATACCACTAGTTTGAGGCTTGTAAAACCTTATATTCATCGTTTCAAATTCTGAATCTGCCTCTGACTATAACGATTCTTTCTTTCAGGGCTTCGTGTTACCATCAACTGCAGGAGTGGAAATGGAGCAATCAAAACAAGAGGAGAGGGAGAACTTAACAAAGACGGAAAATTCGAGGTGTTGCTTCCTAAAGAGATGGTGAAAGATGGGAAATTGAAAGAAGATTGTTTTGCACAACTCCATAGTGCATCAGCTACACCATGTCCAACACACAATGGCATAGAAGCCTCCAAGATTGTATTCACCAATTCAGAAAACAATGAAAAGCAGACATTGAAACCAGTTGAAAATCTAAAATTCTCAACAACCTTATGCACCTCTGCTTTCCTCTGGCCATTCTTCAAGTTTCCACCATTTCCAAAATTTCCACCATTTCCCTTATACAAACAACCATTTCTACCTCCAATTCCATCCATCAAAAAGCCACCTCTACCTCCAATTCCAACCTACACTAAGCCAACTCTACCTCCAATCCCACCACTCTTGAAAAAACCATTCCCTGAGATTCCAATCTTCAAAAAACCATAGGAGGGCTTTAAAAGAATAATGCACAGACATACAGGCGGATTCAAGATTCGAAGTTAGTTAATGTGCCTTTTAATGTATGTGCGTGTTTTTTTAAAATGGTTTAATAAAACTTCTATTTACATATATAGTTCGAGTTGAAAGTAACAAGTGAACATGCACTATTGCATATGTGTTGAAATCAATGTCAAACTTGCTAAGTATGAAACAGTATAATTGAAGGATGATGGTGCTTGAGAATGTGAAACCATGAAAGATAAAGGAAAAATGGTAAAAAAAGAGAAGGATTCACATAGTTAATGGAGTGGTGAATTAGTAGAAATATGTTTGGTTTATCTAGATGTATGTTCATGCAGTCTATATGCAGATATTTCAACATCCATAAGTGACCGATATATGTGTTGTGGTGGGACTACTTCACCCTTAATTAGATGTCTCGGATTTGAGCTTTGGGAATGTATAAAATCCTATTGGGAATGCCACCCCGCATGGCCCCAGCAGTGCACGATACAAGAGGTCTTAAGTTCGAGCCTTGAGTATGTATAAAATTATGTTGGAAACGCCACCCTAAATGACCCATGCAATGCGCGACATATAAAAAACCTAGTAAGCTGCCTTTTTCAAAATTAAGAATTTATAAACTTAAAATCCTAACCCAAACCCAGCTTCTAAATGAATTATGCCTCCGTGGGAAAATATGGTTATATATCCGTAAGCTAGTACATGGTAATGAATGAATTTTCTTTTTTTTCGTTAGACTATATCTGATATTGATAAAAACTTTTTTTTAAGATCTTTCTTGCTTTCTCTTGTACCCTTTATTTTATTTTATTAATAGCTTTTTTTCTCTTTTATACTTCTACAACAAATTAACAATCGAAATAAATATCAACCAAGTATATTATTCATAACAATCGAAAAGTTATGAATTCACATGTCCTATAATATAGGCTATAAATTCGTCGGACTAGAAATGAATTATTCATATATATAATGTCATGTTTAGTAGAGTAGCTTTTCATTATTTTGTATAAAATTTAACACATAAGAATTAAGATACATTATTTGTTTATCAATTTTCAATTCCACATAAATAAAAAATATTCCCTCTGTCTAACAATAGTTATCCACTATTGACTTAGCACACTCCTTAAGAAACTATAAATAAAAGGGTAATTTTACTATATCACCCTTTGAATATAATAAATACAATGTCTTGAAAACTGTAACAGAGAAATGACTATAATTAACGATAAGGGTAAATTAGGAACTAAGTGTAAAATAATCTATTGATTTCATAAAGTGGATAAATATTGTTGGACATTCTAAAATAGTATAGTGGAGACGGAGGGAGTTTTCCCTTCGTTCACTTTTACTAGTCACTTATTCCTAAAATGTTTTTTTTACTTGCCACTTTTGACATATTAAAAAAACACAATTATATTTTCTCATGTTTACCCTCAACATTAAATACTCTTTCTTCAAATCATTTTTCATGACTTAATACTAAACATCATTTAATAGGGATAGTTTGGTAAAATATCTATCAATAATTTGATTCGTAATTGGTGTGCCAAGTCAAGCCACATAAATATGAGAGAACTAATACTCCCCCGGTTCCTATTTAGTTGTCACAATTTTAGATTTCACGTTCCTTAAGAAACTAGGTAAGTTTACTATTGTTACCTTTATTTAGTGTTCTCTTAAAGTAAATTTTTCAATAGATGAACATGAATTAATTTATTTTGATTAATTAATTGACCAATAAAAATTAATTAATTAGTTTTCTTATGTTGATCAAATGCATATTTTCAAGGGCTGATAACTCTCAAATGTAAATATAGGAAGAGTATATCATTTATGATTGATTTTTTGAAATGACAATTATTAAGAAAAACATCTATTTTAGTAAGAATAACGTATAAATAAAAAAGGAGAGAATATAAATAACTAAATTCAACGTCATTAATTTGATTATCCTTTAATACCTTAAAAAGAAGTTTAAATTACGAAAAAGAAAAGGCTGACTGGGTTCCCATTGGACGTGGGCTTTTGTGGACCACAAATGGGCCGAATGTTCCCTCCTTTAATCGGTTCAATAGCATCATAAACGCATATACCACGTGATCCTTTAAACTAACTCTGGTAAAATATTCAGCTAACCATGGTTAAATCCATCCGTCAAGATGCTGACACCTGTTAGTATTCAACGGTTAAGATCATCTCTTCACAAATTATCCGTTTTGCATTTTCTTATATAAACTCCTTCTAGCTCAATTACGAAGCATAGATTGTGAGCATAGTGTAAAAATCCAAAGAAGTTTCTAGAAGAGAGAAAATGGCAAATCCTAAGGTTTTCTTCGACCTTACCATCGGAGGTCAGGCGGCCGGCCGTGTAGTAATGGAGTTGTTCAACGATGCAACTCCTAAAACAGCGGAAAATTTCCGAGCACTCTGTACCGGAGAGAAAGGCGTAGGAAAGACCGGCAAGCCGTTACACTACAAAGGATCAAGTTTCCACCGTGTGATCCCAGGATTTATGTGCCAAGGAGGTGATTTCACTGCCGGAAACGGTACCGGAGGTGAATCAATCTACGGCTCCAAATTCGCAGACGAGAATTTCGTCAAAAAGCATACCGGTCCTGGAATCCTCTCCATGGCTAATGCCGGACCTGGAACTAACGGATCGCAGTTTTTCGTCTGTACGGCGAAGACTGAGTGGCTTGATGGAAAACACGTTGTGTTTGGGCAAGTGGTTGAAGGTATGGATGTGATTAAGAAAGCGGAGGCCGTTGGATCTAGCTCCGGTAAGTGCTCGAAAGCAGTTGTTGTGGCTGATTGTGGCCAACTTTCCTAGATCTGAAGATGATCGTAGGCATATCGATGATGATCTAGTCTAGTTAATTACTCCTGTCGTTACTATTTTTGTTTTGTTTCGTTTTGTTTTTCCCTCTGTAGGCTTACTTCTCTATACTGTAATTGGTAGTTCTTACTACTACCGGTGCATGTTGAATTGAAATAAGATAGATTTCTCGGTTTATTTTCAGTGATTTAAGTTTGTGCAAAATTCTCATCATCGTTTTCGATAAATTATTCAATGGTTCAGATGGATCCATTTTAATTGAAAATTCTCTGTTTCGATATCCCGTGAAATAACCATATGATTCTTCCAATTCTTCTCCTTTCCGTTCGTATTTTATTTTATTTAATATAGTAAGACTTAGTTTGGTTAGTTAACAACTTATTCCGGGACTGATCATTAATCATAACGAGAATAAATATATTTTTATTAATGGATGTTTGTTTATTGAATTAAAAATAGAATATATATAGGGTCTAATATAAAATAAGTACTAGTATATGATTTAAATTAAATAAAGTGAGATAATTTTCATTTTCAACTTTAACTATAGTTTTATTTCAAAGCTTTGGAGAAAAACTAATATTTTTATTTTTATTCCTCTAAATCCTAAACTATTTTGATGCCTTAAATTATGTTGTGTTTCTGTGGCCTAAGTAACGGCATCTTCCGCACAATAAGTGGACAACATAAGATCTCCGGCTCTTGAGCATTACGATTACGAGTGTGCAAAAATTGGTTTAAAATATTGAATTGAATTATTTATTTATAGTTGTTGAGTTAATAATTCTATAAATTTATTTATGGAAAAAGGTTAAATGTATTCTTGTTCTATTGGAAATAGTTTAAATATATTTTCGTTATACTTTCGGATTAAATATAATCCTTCCGTTATATTTTCGCGTTAAATATATCTTTATAACTAACAAAGGTACAAGTGGACGACTAGGATTAAAAAAACTATTCAATTAAAAATAGATCTATTCGGATATAATCCACCCTGCCTCACCCCAATATTATAACTCGACCTAATCAGTAACATTGACCCACTCAAACTCTGCTACAGTTTTTACCGTTTGCTGCTATATTTTGAGGTGAAATGTCGCTGCCTTAGTTGGTTAGTAGGTTCAACTGAGTAATCCTAGTCGTCCATGTGTACCTCGGTTAGTTATAAGAGTATATTTGGCCTGAAAGTATAACGGAAGTCGAAAGTATAACAAATGATATATTTAAACTATTTTTATAGTATATTGTATATTTAACCATTTTCCGATTTATTTATTGAGTTATCTGTTCGATTTTCAATGTTATGATTTTGGTTAGTGGTTAAATCAATAATTCAATAAGATTATATTAAAATTATTATTTTATTCCTAAGTATATAGTAGTGACTTTAATATCTTACTAACTCTATTTCCTAAATTTTAGTATTACTTTTGGTAGTAGGCAACACGCACCAGTCTCTCTATTCCGATATCTTTCTCTTCTCGATAAAAATTAGTATTACCTTCTTTCTTCTTAATTTTAAATTTGATTGTGACAAACACAAACAATTAATGCTATTTCCTCATTTAATAGCATGAGTACTTGGAAACAATTCAAACAAAATTCTGCCTTAAACAAACGTGTTTATGTCAAATTTATGATGCACTTCTATTCTTGCTATTGTTTCTATTTTGTAAACATTGTGTATATATGATTGCAGGGGTGGAGCTATAGCCATCCAAGGGTGGTCAGTTGAACACCCTTCGCCGAAAAATTACATCATATAGAGAGGTCAAATTTTGTATTTAAGGGATAAATAATTAATGTTGAACAATCTTGACATAAACTCTTCTGTGGCGCAGTGGTTAAGCGTGTTCATTTCCACCCCAGGTGTGCACGCGTGTTTGAATCCCACAGAGTGCGCACAACATTTTTAATTTTATTTTGAGAGGTACTTCCTTTCTTATGTTTTTTCTATTTGGTTTTATAGTTTTGTATCTTTAGTTTTGTTAACTTAAGAGTACTACTTTAATAATAGAGGTTTTACCTTGGTGAGAAGTATATGATAGAGTTACTTGGTACCTGTATTGGTATGAGGTAGGAATTAGTCGAGGTGGGTGCAAGCAGTGGCGGAGCTACAGCCATCCAAGGGTGGTCAGCTGACCACCCTTCGCCGGAAAATTACACCGTATAGAGAGGTTAAATTCTGAATTTAAGGGATAAATAATTAATGTTGAACAACCTTAACATAAGTTCTTCCGTGGCACAGTGGTTAAGCATGTTCATTTCCACCCGAGGTGCGCAAGTTTGAATCTCGTGAGCGCACAACTATTTTGGTTTTATTTTGAGAGCAGAACACAACCTCACACACCATTATTATGTTCCTCAAGTTTAATTTCTTAATTATTACTATTACAATTTTAATAGTATAGAGTAACATATATGAATACATTATTTTAATTTTAAATAGTTAGATATCATGTATTCCTAAGTTTTATCTAGGATATAATGCACTTTCGAATGGTGAAAACAAAAAAGCCAATATTTTAGGTTTAAAAAATTTGTGTTTATATATGTTAACAACTTTAAACCCTTTAACCAAAAAAAAAAAAAACTTTAAAACCCAAAGCTAAAATCAATACATGCGTTTTATCTTCTTTTTTTAAGAATTTTTTTTTCTGCTGGTGTGATTTATGTTTCGTAAAACTAGACACATTTGTTCTATCAATATTTCACTTTAAAAATAATAATCATATATTTTTATCATATAAAATCAATGCATCAAAAAGAAAAAAACGGCATTGTTTATATTTGATTTTGACAAATGTTGAGATTATTCATGGTAGAATCCCTAGGTTAAACAAATAACATTCAACTCACTTATTAAAAAAAAATTCTTGAGCACCCTTGATGGAATTTCTGGCTCCGCCACTGTATGATTGTATGAATATTTTTTTCGGTTAATTAAATAAATAAATTGAATTGTTAAGGGTCAAAAATCAATTCATTGAAAACTGATAATAAATATTTTACTGATTTGGTTATCGATTTAGCATGTTCACAAACTAATAACAAATAAACGAAATTGATAATACATAAAACCAAACCTAATCGATTGATGTAAACCCCTGATTACGACTACGTTACACTTGGTTTTATTTATTACTATAATTAATTTCTCATCTTTTTCAATTTATGAATCTCAACTATTTGTCGAGTTAAAAAATAATTTCTATGACTACGATTTTTGAAAATACTTACTAAATATGGTACATTATTAACAATTGCAACTTATATGATTTTGTATATTTTATTATGTATAACTTTTTATGTAATCAACCCACATTTGATTATGGGCTCCTTGTTATGATAAAACCATTGTAAAAATTATATAAAAAATTCATAGTGTGAAGACCTAATTATATCTTATTTTTATTCTTTTTCAAATTATAAAAACCTCTTAAAATTATAGGATCTCGGATACATCAGGAAATTAAACCTACCGATACATAGCTCACAAATTGTGAACGATATATTACTTGGGAGAGATGAACCTGAGAGGGGATAGGGATGTATTCAAGAGAGGAGGGGGGGGGGATGTATTCGAGAGAGGATAAAGTTGTATCCGAGAGGGTATATGGATGGGAAAATTGTATGAAATAGCAAACTATTAATTCAAATTAAATGCTATAGCCATAGTTTATTTTAATTGTAATTCGCAACAAACATTCTCTTTTTTTTTGCCATCTGATTCGATATACAATTAGCCATTTTATACATTTCGGTATAAACTGTATAAAATGCGTTTGTGTTTGTATAAAGCGAGAGAAAAGTGTATATACAAATACAAATACATATATTTTCGTCCTATACACTTATAATTATACAACTACAGATCTTATTATACAAATTACAACGTATAAATGAATTTACACAAAACAGAACAATTTGTATAAAATTGGATGTTTGTAGCGAATTATACAAATCAAAAGCTCCATAGCAAACATAAAATTTGCTATGGAGCGCAATTATGCAAACTGTAGCTATAACATATAAATATGATTTTTATGTTTGCTATATGTGAAAGTTGCTCTTGGGATGTATTCGAGAGAGGATAGAGATGTATCCGAGAGGGATTTTTGTAACTTTTTTAAATAAGAAGAAATTTTAGAAATTATGATAAAATAAGATGTGTATTTATGTAATTTTTCCAAATATTTCCTCTTTAACCTAAGCTATTCTTGTTGGAAAATATTAGAGTAAATTATCCAAAAAGTGAGACCATAATTTTTATTCATTATTTATACCTTAATTTTTATAAATTACTTAATCATATTTCTTTCCAAAAAAAAAAAATACTACGCCGAAGATGACTAGTAATATATAAATTACCTAATCATAGTTAAGTTGATGCTTCCTATGGTGTACTCACCAGAAAGAATCGTGATCTGTGTATGCAGAGTTTGAATGAGTTTTCAAAATTATAATCAAACTTTTATTGTTGCTGATTATTTTTTTTCTAAAAAATGGCCAATGCAATCTTTATTTTTCGTCTTTTTTCTTCTGCATCTTCCTCCTTCTTCTACGTTTTCTTCTTTATTGTTTTTCCTTTTTTTTTAAATTTAACGTACGGCTAAATTAATGTGAATCGTTTCAAGAAAATTATATATCGAAAGACTTCAAACATCGATAGATTTCATGTATGAAATTAGGGATTGCTTAGATGTGATTTTGCGTTGGTTATGATTGAATAATCAGTGTATACTTCATGTATAGTTGGTGTCTATTTCATGTATAATTAAGTTATATTGAACTTTTTGAGTGTATCACAATGTATAGTGAGTGTATAACTAATGTATAGGTAAACTATATTCAGTTTTTTGAGGGTATTATAATGTATAGTCAGTGTATAGCTACCGTATATTTTCTAACTAATGTTGACTATTTTTTATGTAAAAAAAATATGATTATATTTATTATAAATTAATTACTTTATATATATATATATATATATAATAAAAAAAAATCAAAGAGAAATCATTAAATTGAATCGAAAAAAATATTAATTTATCGTTAATGAGTTATTGATTTAGCAGTTTTGATAACGATATTAATTTTTTTATTATTAGGTTATTGGTTCGTAATGACTTGAGGTTTTTTCCTTAACGGATTAATTGATAATCCGATAGTAAATTAAATAATTATATTCAGACCATTTGGTATATAAATTCCTTGACTTAGAGTTTCGTTTCATACTTTTATTTCTGTCTATCTCAAACTTTTTGTTATTCTATAATGTGACAATGTTTGCTTTTAAGTAAGATGTTATCTGTCAACTCATGTGCATGGTTCCATTCGGTTGGTCATCTTGTTTCTAACTTATTTTCAATGATTTTCTTGTGTCAAATTTTAATGGTTAAACCGATAAGTGAACTGATAACGATCAATAACCTATAAAATAATAATCAATAAGTCAATATATTAATGGTTCTATAATAATTTAACATGTTTACAAATTGATAACCGATAAGTCGAACCGAACCGGTCAATATGTGCCCTAGTGAGCTACCTCTCACATCCCCATCACTCACTAATATATGTCAATATCTTATTAGCTTCTCCCAAATATGGCCTCCAATAATGTTGCTTTCGGTGATGAAGACGGCCAGCTTTCTGGAAGCTTTAGTGAATTTTATGTTTTACACCACAAAAAAATGGGAGGGGTGGGGGAGCAAATTTACTAAATTGTAAGCATTATTTCATATATAGTCTATGGGAAATAATTTGTTTTGTTTCGTAAGATAAGAATAAAATCTATGTATATTTTATCAATCACAAACCTCACTTATAAAATCATAGAGGAAAATAAAAATAAAATTTATGTACATTTTATTTTTTGCAAACCTTACTAATTCTGAAATCACTCTGAATACGTTGTTGAATTTAATAAAAGTTCTTCTAACAAGTCAGCACCCAAGTCTTCAAAAACCAAAACTGTTTTCTTCATCTTCTTCTTCCTATTTCTCCTCTTCACATTTTTCATTCTCATTTTATATCTTTCCTTTAAAGCAGCTGCTGGAGACGAGCCATCTTCGATAAATAAATTAATATTTTCTAGTGATTCTTGGACCTTTTTCGTTGAAAAGTTGAGAAGTGCTAAAGGACCGCGCATTGAAAATGCAGCTTGATCATAAACTAAAGCAGCTTCTTCAGCAGTATCAAATGTCCCTAGCCATACCCTAATTCCCTTTCTTGTTGAATCCCTTATTTCCGCCGCATATTTACCCCATGCCCTCTTTCTAACTCCTATATAATGTTTTTCATCATCTTTTTCTTCTTTGTGATCTGTGTCTTTTCTCTTGATGGAATATGATGTCACCCCATCGTAGTTACTTCCTTTCAAGAAATTTGTAGTCTCTGAGGATGACAAACTTCTTGGTATATTCAACTCGGAATTAAATTCCCATATTCGAAATTCGTCTAGCAAGAAATCATAATTTGGGAAATGAAGGGATGAAATTTCCATATCCGTAAGGCTTTGAGTGTTGGTTGAAAATTAATGATGTTATATAGTGTTCCTTGAAATGAACGCTTAGGACATTTATATTTATACCACCACCCTTTGAGCGGAATATAAATTATATATAAGGGAGGCATTGGATAAGGGAGGACTTGAGAGAGATGGATATTTTCATGATTTTCACCTCTTTCTCTCTTGACCTAATTATTAATCCAATTCTTGACCTCAAGTCTTTAAGTCTTTTAAATATGGCTATTTTAATGGATAATTAAGGTCTATCTAATCCCTAATGATGCATGAAAATAATCTTTTAAGTTAAAATTCAGATGAAGAAAAAAAAATACAATAGGGCCAATGTTTTGTGTAAAATAGTACTACCAGATAGACATATGCTATGGCCAAGTGGCAAAATTTCAATGCTAGCTAGTTCACTTGAAAATGAAATGTATCAAGCAAGTGCTTGGAGAGTATTTAATTCCTTCTAGCGATGGCGGAATCAAAATTTCTGTGAAGGGAGTTTTAAGTATAAAGAAGTAAATTTGTAAAAATTCTAAGATGAAAAAGAGAGTGAAATACTAATTTTAACACTCTAAATAGCCTGATCAAATTTTCGAACTTTACTAATTTTGGAAAAAATGTTTGTTATCAGAAGTTATTTTTTCTTCGAAAAATAGAGTTTTGTGTTTTGCTAATCAATCTAAAATCATTCTTGCCAATAGTGGAGTAGAAATTTGTATTTGGTCGTCAAGCTTCCCAAAGTATTTTTTGGAGAATTTATTTTTTTCAACTTCTAAAAAAACATTTTATACTATTTGAAAATACTTATTTGTTTTTCTAAAAGCTTGATCAAACACCTCAACTCTGTAAAGTAAGCATTTTTTTACTTTTCTAAAAACTTGACTAAACAAGCTATTATCAAACTAAAATAGTACTCGGTTTGTTTCAATTTGTTTATCCTACTTTTCTTTTAGTTAGTTTAAAAAAGAATGTCTTTCTTCCTTTTTAACAACTCTTTTATTCCAGTTTTCAACATGACATATTTACAACCGTAAGATTAAAACATATTTTAATATATTTGATATATTTTCAACTTAAAATCACAAAATTCCAAAATTTTCTTTACTTTCATATATTTCATATCAAAGTAGTATTTATTTTAAAAGTGATGGACAAGTAATCAAAATGGTCTCAATCTTTCTATTGAAGAAGTTGAAGTGCATCAAGATTGTGACATTTGCAAGTAAATGATTTTAAATTTGACAAAGACATATATAGTGATATGCAATATCTTCAAGGTCTTGGTATTGTAATAAATCAATGATATGAGTTGATAATACATTCGGCATAATACATATAAGAATATGTAGCTGATATAGAATCTTTTGGTCAGGAAAAAGCCGGATAGGATCGAGGGTTCATCTGAAAATTCTTCAATGGAAAATTTGACTTTTCTTCTCCTCATCTAGTCTAGGAAAATTAGAAGATAGAATAGAGAGGAGGTAAATCATGATGAAGCAAAATTATGGGAAAATTGAGGGCACATAGAGAAGTAAATTAAAATGGTTATTGTTTTGTAGGTGCACTTTCCTAATTTAATAGTTTCAATTAAAGACGGTAATTTTTCTAAGATATAACATAATATCATCTAAAGTAGTCTAAAATGTGCTATTTATTCAGCCAATTTAAATTTAAATAAAAATATATCTTGAAAAGTGAAAACCAACAACAAAAAAATTAGATCCAAATTAGAGAAATGAGTCAAAATCCCAAAAGTCAATAAACGTGGAATGAGGTGGAACACGTGCTCAAGACTATTGTTGCTTCAATACGTAATTCCACAATTTTTTATGACTTTAAAATGTCACAATCTTTAGTGACTTGGACCTTACATATTAACTTGATGATAGACTTCAAAACCCTTTTTTTATAAAACAAAAATAATGGTAGGAAGGTGTTTCTTGTAATGAAGCTTACGCGATATGATTTGACTGAGTTATGTAAAATCATACGAAAAGAAAAAGGAGGTATGAGATAATCATAACGAATGCGTCGGAGGGATGCCAATTGGTTGATATTATTTCTCCTGGATCTTAACTTCTTATTTTTTAGGGCAAATCTATCAAATTTAATCAAATTACAGTATTTAGATTAATAGAACCAATGAATATCGTATATTGAATAATTATACAAAATATCCTTTGATAATTGATAAGAAAAAGTAAGCAAATACTAACATAAAATGTTTATACAATTTACTTGTGCCCAATGTTTATATAGTTTTAAATAAGTGATACATATCTCCACCAGGGCCAGCTCTATGCTTTGGCAAATAAGGCTTTTGCCTTAGGCCCCAAATTTTATCAAGAATAAATTATGTGTTAAAATTGCTATAGAACTAATTGATTATTTATGATAAAAAGTATAATTTTTTTAAAAATATATTATTTTACCCACTTTAACATCTTTTATACTTTGTTAAAAATAAGAATTAATAGTGAAAAGTGTTGAACAAAGTGAATTACAATTTTATTTTTTTTAATTTCTTTTTTAATTTTAGTATCAGGCATTACTACAACCATATTAAAATGGGTATACCAAGTCATCAACTTCTTGCATCAAATTCTATGGTTCTAACTCTTATCTTTATTTAATATTTCCACTTTAACATCTTTTGTACTTTGTTAAAAATAAGAATTAATAGTGAAAAGTGTTGAACAAAGTGAATTACAATTTTATTTTTTTTAATTTCTTTTTTAATTTTAGTATCAGGCATTACTACAACCATATTAAAATGGGTATACCAAGTCATCAACTTCTTGCATCAAATTCTATGGTTCTAACTCTTATCTTTATTTAATATTGTCAACTTATTACTTATATAATTATGTTAACAATTCATATAATAATTGCCTCACTGAAAGGATGTTTTTTCCAAATCTTACCTAAAACTAATTACTGAAAAAACAATATTAAAATACTAATAATTTTCATCTAAATAATGTAAGAAAAATAAATTTTGAATAAATACGTACATGAAGTTTGTTTATATTTTAGGCCCAAAATCAAAATTTTGCTTTAGGCCCCCAATCACGTTGAGCCGCCCTTGATCTCCACGTAATTCTTATAACTAAATGATAGTTTATTAATGCATGGGTATTTTCATTCGGTAGGTAACTTATAATCATGATAAATTAGAATAATTTGATGTAAATCCTTTTTAAAAATATAGTTTTTGACATTAAAGTATAGTCTTATGTTCACGTAATAACATTGGGAATTAATTCAATAATTAAAGTGGAAGTCAAGTCAGTATGGTTATCCTATGGGACATTAGAAAGGACTTTTTCACTACGACAATAATAGTTTTTGATGACAATAAATATATACATTAACAAAGAGTACTAAAGCCTCTGTCAACATAAGCTAATTGTCACTATTGTATCTAATATTTATCGTTATAGACTTTAAAAACATTTACAAAAAATTACATATTTAGCGGGTTGGTAAACTTTTCATGGGAAATTTGTTACTATAACTCGTGGCTATTTATTTTTTTTAAAAGAAGAAGATGATTTCACATATGTTAGTACTCCTGTACGGCTGTGTTAAATATTTGCGGACAAACCAACACTGAAGATTTCTATCTTCAACCATTATAAGAAAAAAAATTAGCGACTATAAATATGTACATTATCCAAAAATGTTAAAGTCTTTAACCGCAATAGTTAATTGTCATTAGATCAAATATTGCTATAGACTTTAGGGACATTTAAAAAAAATGTTAATTGCCTCTAAAAGTACATATTTAGAGTGTGTTTGGTATGAATGGAAATATTTTCCATGGATGGTAAGAACTCTATATCCTCGTGATTGTTCGATTGCATGGAGTTCCGAATTTCATCATATCAGATAGAGGTATGCAATTTACTTCTAACTTTTATAGGACCTTGTAGGCTGAGTTAGGTACTAGATTGGATCTTAGTACCACATTTCACCCTCAGATCGACGGACAGTTTGAGCGGACAATTCAAATGCTGAAAGATATGCTTCGTGCGTGCGTGATAGATTTTGGTGGTCATTAGGATCAGTTCTTACCCTTGGCAGAGTTTTCGTACAAGAATAGCTATCACTTAAGTATTGATATGACTCCATTTAACGCATTGTATGAAAGGAAATATAGGTCTTTCAATGGTTGGTTTGATGCATTTGAGGTGAGACTTGGGGTACTAATCTTTTGGGGGAATTGTTAGATAAGGTGAAATTCATTCAAGTGAAGTTTCTAGCAGCTCAGAGCAGGCAGAAGGAGTATGCAAACTGGAAGATCATGGACTTGGAGTTTGTGGAGGGAGAGCAAGTGTTGCTGAAGGTTTCGCCCATGAAGAGTATGATGAGGTTTGATAAGCGAGGTAAGTTTAGTCTGAGGTATATTGGGACGTTTGAAGTTCTTATACGTGTGAGAGAGGTGGCCTATGAGTTGGCTTTGCCTCCAGGATTGTCTGGAGTACACTCGGTATTTCATGTGTCTATAAATATCATAGTAATGAAAATTATATTATTTGTTGGGATTAGGTCCTACTTGATGAGAATCTGTCTTATGAGGAGGAATATGTAACTATTCAAGATAGAAAGGTCCGCTAGTTAAGGTCAAATGAGATTGTATCTGTCAAGGTTCAGTGGAAGAATCAGCCGGTTGAAGAGTCCACTTGGGAGACTAAGGCTAATATGCACGAAAGATATCCACATTTTTTCGTCGAGTCATGTACCCTTTCTTACCCTCGCCTTTCTTTTGACCGTTTGGAATGAACGGTTGGTAAAGTGGTATTTGATGTAACGACCCATTAGGTCATGACAAATACTAGACCTACTTCTTTTAAAAAGAACCTTTCCATAAATTTAAATCAGAATTTTGAACTACTCATTTAACTATGGTTATTTAGTTATCATATTATGATTCAAATTTTGATATATTGGTATATATAATTAAATATTATATATATATTATATTATATAAATATCATTCGATTTATGATATTTGGAGAAAATTGAGACTTAATTCTAGGCTTGAAATTTATGAAATATGAGACTTGATATATTAGTTGGCATAAAAAATTAGGAAATTGATTATATGTTTGAGTGACTTTTTTTAGTCTAGGCTAGAAATATAGTAATATGAGTGCCTACAGACTCATTTGCTTACGAATATTGTATACTTGATATATTGAAAACGTTCCGAGACATTGAGGAAAGGAAAAACATTAGGGAATCAACAATTGCTTGACTTCAGTTCTTCGATTGAGGTAGGTTATGGTTTATTCTATGTGATAGAGTGACTCTTAATAGTGATTGATAGTCATTAAGTAATGTTGTAAATATTTCTATGTACTTATTTGGTGTGGTTCGGATGATTTATATGTTGTTGTGATTGGTTTGTAATCCCAAGACCGTAAAATTCATAATCATGAACTTACTCTATCAAAGTGATGCCTTGAATAAACAAGGCTTGATGAAATATTGTTAAGAAGGTGGAAAATGATGATAAAGAATGATTAATCAACTATATTATTGGATCAGGTGTCACATTCCTGCACGGCAACATTTAATGAAAACATATCAAAATAACTTAGTATACTCAATTTCAAAGAACTCATTTACCAAAAGAGCGTGGTGTGGAGACCTAAGTCCTCATGTATATTCTTGATATTGTTGGCTAATTACATACTTGCTTCATTGATGTAGTTACTTGTTCATGTTGCTTGTTGCTTACCACTTGCTAAGTGCTATAATTGATTGTTATTCTATTTTAAGTTGCGATGATATTTACTCAGTACATGTTATCTAGTACTGATCCTTACTTGTATTTTTCTCAATTTTCCTTTTGTGGAGTGCAACAAGTGTATCAACAAGTTCGACTCGTCGCCAGCTCTAGTCAGTCTCCAGCACATCAGATTTTAGGGTGAGCTATTCATTCTATCTCGTTTTGGATTCCCTTGGTTGTGGCATGATATTCATAGTTTTCAAACACAGACTATTTTATTTATCTATTCTGATGTTTTTGATACTCTTAAACATGATATTTTGAGATTAGATGTCCTTAATGTGATGAATTTTAGATTTTGAGACGTGATATGTAATAGACTCTAGTTGATTTTATTTCTTACTTTAATAATATTTGAGTTTCCACACTATAGTCGTATTTCATAAGTTGAATTGTTAGCTAATATAAGTTGGAGTTTGCATTTGTTGGTTATAGCCCACTTAGAAGGTTAAGTATGAGTGCCACTCATGACTCATTTTGGATGGTGATTGTTTGAGTACTCAAAACTGAAGTTTTTATTAAAATTATGGAGTGTCAGATAAAGTGTTTGTTTGGGCTAAGCGACAAAGAAATGACTATGATACTAGATCTACTCAAGGATGCCTTTAAATTTGCTAAGATCCCTAATTCTTTTTACTTTTGTTTGCTAAGTTCATTCAATTTATTTAACAGAAAATGGCCTAAAATACCCTTGAACTATTTGAATTGGTACAAAAATACCCTTCGTTAACCTATTGACTCCATAATACCCTTGACGTCAATCTTTAGGGCCTATAATGCTCTTATTACTAACAACTCTTATATAAAAAATAATTAAAACTTTCATTTAATACATGGCATGCTATGATTCGTTGAAAATTTAATTAATCTAAACAAATCAAAATCCCAACCCAACCCGGATCCACTTATTAATCCATACCCGCCCCAACTAAAAACTCCATACATGTAAAAATTAAAGGAATCCCATAGTCTAATATGTAAATTACATCATATCCCTAATAATATCTATATTACAAAAATCCCTTGTAAATGGATGCAGCCGGATACATTGGTTCCACCAAGATACATTATAAACGATACATCAGAAACAAATTGTTGTTGCACTAAAAAAGGAAAAAAAACGTACAAATTATTTTAGTTATATTAATATCCTAGATTTACGCCTAACTGATCCTAATCATAATCATTCCATATCCTAATAGGGATCAGAATCACCAATTTCAAAATTCAAAAATACATCTTCTCCATTGAAGACGATTTTTGAAAAGCCATTGATGTTAAAAAAATCATAATTTCAAAAAGAAACTTGATACAAGATGAATATATCTATTTTGTTGAGGCATTCAGGAATTTGGGCTAGCGAAGTTAATTATGAAGGATACAAAAGTGATGGAATTGTTATTGGACAATCAATTTCATTTATGAATCTCAAGGCAGCCATTACAGCCGAGTTAGAGACCGATGAGGTAAGAAAAAATATTGAAATTCGATACATCGTAGAAGGTAATTCATGTCCGATGAAAATTAAGAACGACATGGGTGTTAGACTATATTTAGAAGTGAAAAAAAGTGAGCCTGGTTTTGCAATGTATCCATTATGTATTGATACAACGGATAAAATTGGCGGTGAGATACATAGCTTTGATGGAACATGCGGAGAGATTACATGTATCGAAGGTACAACAAGGGATACAGAATTTTTTTTATCTGAATTTTGAATTAATGTTTTTAATTTTAAGATCTACATCGGATGATACATTTAAATTTCTAATGTGTTTAATACAGTATTATTCTTAGAAGCTGTGTGATGGTGCTTTTGTTTTGTTGTAATTTTTTTGTTGATTAGATGATACATGCAAGAAGCGCACACAATTGAGTTGCGTAATGTATCCTATACATTTTGTAACTTTGATTTATGCGTAATGTATGAAACAAATTAGAAATTTAAATGTATGGTGATATTATGCGTTATGGTAGTTAATATTGTTGATACATTAATGTCATATAAAATGTAACTGCTATATGTATTAATATGATGAAAAACATTGTACAGCTATGTGTTGGTGTGCTTTTCGATTGAATGTGGTTGGACTATGAAGGCTTCATGTAGGAAAAATACTGATGTTTTCAAAGTAAGATACTTTAATAGTGAACATACATGTCCAGTGCGGGATAGGATACTAACCAAAATCCAAGCAACATTTGGGTTTGTTAGTGGTGTGACTGTTCCTAAATTGGTCAATCATAAACGAATTCATACTCCAAAAGATATAATTGATGATATTAGAGAATTCTATGGGGTTCAAATATCTTACCAGCAAGCATGGCGTGCTAAAGAACGTGCACTAGAAATGCTAAGGGGTAAACCATCATATAGATATAAGAAGTTGCCAAGATACCTATACATGTTGAATAATGTGTATCCAAATTCTTATATAAGGATGCACAAGTCAGTGGAAGATGAATTCATGTATCTGTTCATAGCCTTAAGACCATTGATGAGGGGGTTCGATTACTGCAGACCGGTAGTTGTTGTCGATGGTGCACATCTTGGTGGAGCTTACGAAGGTACATTTTTATCAGCAAGCACACTTGATGGGGCAGGTCTGTATTTATGGATGAATCAATGTTGGAATTCCTTATGGATGAATCAATTCTCGATAACAATCATACTGGAAAGAAGAGTATGGTAAATGGTTCGTTCAATGGCATCGGAGAACACAGTGGTTTTTGATGATATAATGTTGGTGTTTGTTTCGCCATATCCTCTGATTAAGCACTACATTTCGATTCTTCGAAATGAGCAGATGCCTTGCCCAATTATCAAGAATGCCATAGCTGATCTTGGTAGATTGTTTAAGTTTGAAGATTCAAGAGATTGATTGCCTACTATAGTAGAAAAGATCCAATGACCAACGAGTGTTGCATCTGTGGAATTTGTTAATCCAAGGAAACCTGTTGCAATTGTTCCCATCTTGAGAGTTGCTCTGCCTCTAGCAAAGCATGTGTCAACAAAAACTTTTCATCTGGGAGTAGGCAGAAATGAAGAAACACGTCAGTCCTCTGTATACTTGAACGTGCCGTAGTTGACCCAACTGTTAATGAGACAGGGTTTGTAGTTGGGTGGTAGAGATTAATAGGTGGATCCGGGTTGGGTTGGATTTTGATCTGTTTAGGTTAATCAAATTTTCAACGAATCATAGGATGCCATGTATTAAATGAATGTTTTAATTATTTTTGTTACAAGGGCTGTTAGTAACAAGGGCATTATAGGCCCTAAAGATTGACGTCAAGGGTATTATGGAGCCAATAGGTTAACGAAGGGTATTTTGTACCAATTCCAATAGTTTAAGGATATTTTAGGTCCTTTTCCGTTTATTTAATGTTGTTTGCTTTGGTCTGTAATCTAATTGTATTTTGTTTCCCAAGTTGATTCAATCTTTTTTCCTAATTATTTTTAGGTCCAATGTGTCTATAGCAAAAATTGATCAAGTTCGAAATTCAACGAAATTTGAGGTATCTCATAAGAAAGAGTTGGTGAAACAGTGACGAAAAGTTGTGGGAGAGACAATAATATTGAACAGATATGAAAAAAGGCATATGATTTGGGGAAGATATTTCTTGTTTGTTTTTTATATTTTTATTCTTTTCCCTCACATGAAGGAGTTTCTTCCTAATTTTGCTAAAACAATGGATATCAACGTAGCCCATTGAATTATTAGTTTTGATGTTAAATTCACTATTTCAAAAATAGATTTTCACTTTTACTTATAATATGATAACAGAGCCATGATAATAATTATTTTTTAATCGATATGTATGTAAAAATGAACGGAGAATGTAAAGTGTTGGTGACAAGAAATTTAAATCAAATGGAACAATAGAGTGAATATAGCGTGAACATATATTTTCGTCTTTCTTCTTCATTGGCTATGTATTGTTCCATATAATTTTTCTTTATGTCACAAGATACACTCCTTACTAGCTATATAAAAATAGATAAGAAAATAGTGATTGATCATAAAATGATCTTAAATCAAATTAATGATTCTATAAATAGTACTTTAAATTTTATTCATCTATTAATTTTTATTATTAAAAGATTTAAATATTTTATATCATTATCATGATACAACTTCTATAAGATATATACTAGATACTTTCATTAGACAACAATTATATGATATGTATGCGGCAGAAAAAAGGAGAAGACTACAATTCAACAAAGATAAGGTAGAAACTTAATGAAATGAAATATTTTTCACCATGGTGATTTTATTAATATATTAAAACTAAATTATTCTACTAAAGTATATATAACCATCATTCATGATAACAACCAAGTACACTGTTTTGATAAAATTACCTCTCTATACCTTACACAAAATATTAACTGAGTAATAATATTTTGTAAAAAATATGTTACATATAAAGATAAAATATTTAAATTGTCATGCACATACTAAATTCCAAGTATTAATATTTACGAAAAAAATTTATACTTGAATGGTGTACATCATTTATGTTCATAACCTCAAGATGAAAGGCTATTGGTGACATTTTTTGAATGGAATTTTTTTTTCTATTTTGTTGGTTAGATTTGTTTGCAAAATTGAGTGAAGTAAGAAATAATATTATTAAAGAAATGTCACTTTCATCCATATTTAAACGTTGAATGTATTTTGAAATGTTTTAATGATATCTGATCATTTTGATCTCAAAATACAAGTAACCCTATGACGATATGCATTAATAATTTAAAAACAATTGACCTATGTTCGTTCAATTATAATTACTTACTAAAATGCTTTAATTTAGAAATATTAATTCTATTTTACAACATCATACACTATATATACGATACACACGTGCAACGCACGTGCCGTGAAACTAGTTAAATTAAATGAAATGACTATTTTTATTAGAGCAACTTTCACATATAGACTGTGAAGCGTGTCCCAACATTTAATATCTCTTTGTATTAGAAAAAAAAAAGTGAAGTGTGGCCCAACATTATATATCTCTGTATTAGGCCTTGAACCATGAATTTCCAGAGTAAAAATTCTGTAATTCGGTGTGACTTTTGTCTCATCTCAATTCTCATCTCTACCATTTTTTCTGTTCATCACTTTAAATTAGATTCTATTAAATCCTTTATTTTAACCCTAGAATGCGAACACATTTGCCTATGTCTCTATTAATTCTAATCTTAAACCTATTAATTAGATCTTAAGCACCTCCTGATTTAAATATGATTTATGTTATGATTTAGTTGTTTTCATTTATGTGCGAGGTTAAATCTATTTGATTTTGTAAATCCTAAACCTTAGAATGTGAATCAATTGTTGTGTTAATAGAGACAAAACATAATTGTCTATGTCTCTATTAGAGTAAATCGACTTGTTTTGTTAATTCTAAATCCTAGAATGTGGATCAATTTAGTTAGTTGTTTTCATTCATTTATGAATGTGCGAGGCTAAAACGACTTGTTTTTATAAACTCTAAATACTAGAATGCAAATCGATTTCTTCCTGTGTTAATAGAGATAAAAAGGCATTCATATTTGTCCCTAATAGGGGATATCGACTTGTATTTGTTAAATCTTAAACCCTAGAATGTGATTCAATTTAGTTGTTTTCATTCATTTTTGAATATGCAAGGCTAAATTGACTTATTTTTGTAAACTCTAAATCCACTATTAAAAAAATAGAAAAATCAACGTCAGAATACCGACTTCCTATAGAACTGAATAAACACAATGATTTACATGTTTAACCACAAATGTCCTGCCACTTTTTTTTTTTTTTTTTTAATTCTGCAAAATATACGTAAAATAATAAATAAAATAATAATACATGAATGAAAATAAAATATAAAATTTATTATAAAAAATAAAGTTATCAATAGAACTTACCCAAATATATATATATATGGAAGGGACATTTTAGTCTTAAAAAATAATATTTTTCTGCTTCAGCTTCCATTTAAAAGCAGTTTTACAAGTTTGTCAAACACCTTATTTTTTTTAAAAAAAATGTCATTTTTCTCAAAATAAGTGTTTCTGGGTTCACATCAGCAATATCAAACAGACTCTTAATGAAAAAATATAAGGCCTAATTGTCATGTGGGGGAAGGGGGTATGAGGATTGGGCCGAAGATGAAGTGCGTTGAAGGGTGAAAATCAAAATGAAGTCATTATATTTTTCTTATTTTAAGGAATTTATTTATTTTTCCTCTGTTTAAAAAGGAATGACTTAATTTGACTTGATATGAAGTTAAGAAAATAAAGAAGATTTTTCAATTTTATGATCCTAAATTAAAGTTATATCAAAATATCATTTAATATTACGGATTTAAGCATGCCACGTGAAAAGATAAAATGTATTGATTGGCTAAAGAAAAACCTTGGAGGTTATACATATGTAGTTTACATTTTATTTTGTTAGAAAGAGGGTTTAAATATTTTAATCATTTGCATAATTAGTGAACAGAAAATCCGCTGTAGGAATTCCCAATTGTTAGGAATCCGGGTTCAAATCCCGGCAGCTGAATACACTTTTTGATATTGTTTTTTTCTTATCATTTTTGTAATATCATTTTAATTTTTGTAAATTATATCATAAAAAAGAATCAAATTTGTTTATTTTGATCGACTTTTAATAAGACCTATAAGCATAATTAAACGACATTCTGGTTATAAACAATAGTTTAAAGTAATATTTAAGTAAAATAACTTTAACATTATAAGATGGAAAAATTGTATGAAATTTCAAATTATTAATTCAAATTAAATGTTATAGCTATAGTTTATTTTATTTGTAATTCGCATCAAACATTCCATTTTTTTGCCATCTGATTCGGTATACAATTAGCCATTTTATACATTTCGCTATAACATGTATAAAATGCGTTTGTGTTTGTATAAAGCGAGAGAAAAGTGTATATACAAATACATATATTTTCGTCTTATACACTTATAATTACACAAATACATATCTATTATACAAATTACAATGTATAAATGAATTTATACAAAACTGAACAATGGTCTGGGAGGCCCTTGTACTTGTCTCAGTTTGTCACCTGAGCCCTTCTACTCACGAATTTGCCAACTGAACCCTTGAACACACTGAAACCCAACATTTTAAACCCTTTCTTTGACTACTCAATGGTGTGTGAACTACAAACGCCACACGTAGCTTTCCACGTCATTTAAAAATGCCACGTAGGAAATGACATGTTAAAAATAGGCTAATTTCTTTCTCTTTCAAACATTTCTTTCCAATCGCCTTTTCAACTAGACCCTTCTACTCTCTCTAGTCCCGATTTACATTGTTGATCACCGCGATTTTTTTCGATTTTGTGAAGCGTTTGAGTTCGCGTTTCTCTCCATAGTTGTAAGTTTGTTGACTGATTTTCATTCTCTTGGTTTTGCAATTGTGTTTTTGGTGTTTCATTTTGAATTTTGTTGTTTTAGGGTTTAGTATTGTTACAGAGGTCGTGGTGTGATTTTTGGGAGGATTTTGTTTTTTTACATGCTTAATAACAAGCCTAAGAACAATTTGTAGAAGTATTATGCAGTCAATGACATTTGTCATGAATATGTTTTGAATCTAGAGTTTTTTCGTATCTGATTTTTTTTTTTTATCAATTGCGTTGGATTTCTTTCTTGTTAGTGGTCCAATTGGATTATATCAGATTATTATAGAGGTTTTTGTTGTATTTCATAAAGAATTACTTTAAAATTAGGGTTTTTTTTGTCGATTAGGGCTTTTTGTGAATTAGGGCTTTTTGTCAATTATCTGAAAGTATTCTCGTGACTTTGCATGCATGGTAAAAATATGGCGTCAACAATTATTACACTTCAAATGCATTATGGGGGATGTTTTTTATCAGATCCTGAACTCAGGTATGCTAATGGAATTTCTGATCTTGAAAAAATAAGAATCGATATGGATGAGCTTCATATCATATTTTTTCAGAAATTAGCTAGAGAATTGGGAGTTGAAAAAGTTGAAACTTTTGGGTGCAAAGTTAACAAAATAGGTGGCTTTTATATGTTGAATAGTGATGCTGACATGTTGAGATTTATTAACAACTTAAAGGGTGGGGACTTTGTTGATGTGTATGTGGTACATCAAATTAGTACTTCTTTAATTGTTGAGGATCCTAATGAGGTGCAAATAGCCCAATTGCTTACTCCGAAAAAAGGTAAGCCCCTCTACCCCCCCTCCCCCCCACATATTGTTATAAATGTTAGGGCTGATGTGTCTTCCCCTCAACCATTTGATAAAAATGATACAAATATAAAAGATCAACAACCTAGGATAGACAAGGGTAAGAATAAGGAGATTGCTACTCTGGAGGTTTAACTTCTTCAACCACCTACTGTTTTGCTTTAACTTCTTCAACTTTGTTAATGAAATTTATTTTTATCAATACTTCTTAATTTAGTTTGGAAAATTTTTGTATATAGAAAAATGACTATACTACTGGAACTGCAAGAACTGCTACAGGTGGAAGTGGTGGTGCAACTACTTCAACAGCTTCTACAGGTGTAACTGGTGGTGCTACTGGTGGAAGTGGTGGTGCAACTACTTCAGCAGTTTCGACAGGTGTAATTGCTGGTGGAAGTGGTGGTGTAGCTACTAAAAGACCAGTCACTACTCCAGCAGCTTCTAGAGGTGCAACTACTGCTGCAACATGTATTGATGGAAGTGGTGGTGCAACTACTAAAAGACCAGCCACTACTTCAACAACTTCAGGAGGTGCAACTACTGCTGCAACAACTACTGGTGGAAGTGCTGCAAATATTTATGTAAATTTTGCAAGTGTTGCTCAACCAACAAGTCAATTTAGTACTCAACAGTCAACTACTAGTGCTAATGCTCAAAGAGGAGTAACAAAGTTAAAAGAGGTGGTGCAAATCCCGAATATAAGAGGCCAAGAACAGAGAAGCCAAAAACAACTGGTTTTGGTGTGCTATTTGGCGCAAATGGTAGTGTGATAGAGAGGGTAAGTATTATCATTTAAGGACCTTTAGTTTGATTCTATAGAATCTCTAACTAATATCATTATTGCCTTTTAACAGTCTGGAACTACTGATAGAGTGTTACATTGTGCTACATTCTAAGTTCAGTGCCTACCAATATTGATCTTGGTTACAAATCCAATGGACTAAGGTGGAAGGGTGAAGCTGCAGTTACTCAAAGGCAGCTACAAGAACAAAGTTACAAACGTGCCACTCAGTCCACACCAAGCACTCAAGACACATAGATTTCATAGTAAAGACTCATGTTTTGCCTAGCTAAATTCTCAATGACATTGTCTATGATGCTTTCCACTGTTAGCTTAATTTTCAACTGTTGTATTAACTTCCTATGACAAACAAGTTATTTTTGCTTATGAATTTGCTATGATAATTATAAGTCTTAATATGGATATTTTCATATATTATATTACATTATCATAGTACTCAAATGAACAAATCATCAATACATCTTAAATACAAAAGATAGAAACCAATTGACAACAATCACAACAACACTGATATCAATACTAATGCTCGATCTCCCCTGTCTTTCATGTCTTCCATGCCTTCCATGATCAACATTTGTTGATTGATTCTTCATGTAGTATTGTTCTTGGTATGTAGGATCAACCATATCAGCCCATCAAAAAATCCACATCCATTACCATTTGAATATTTTTGACAGCCCCAAAACATTCTTCCTGGATTAGTTGATGTTCTTGACATCTTAAGTTCAACATGAAGCCTACAATAGCAAAAATAAACAGTCATTGTGAAGAACAAAAAAATTAACGAGTAAGAAAAAGGCGATAAAAATAAAATATAGACTGGGCCTGATCGATTGTGGAGAACAAAAAGAAATTTGGAGTGAAGAATTTTGGAGAGAGATAAACGAGTGAGAAAGAGAAGAAATTTCGGATATTTGAAGAAGAAATTAGGGGAATTTGAGGAAGATGGCAAAAAATGACCGTTATTGGCTTTTTAAAAGCATCTTACGCTCCTAAAGTGGGTGTAATTCATCCACTTGAACTACTTTTGCCACATGGGATGACATGTCAAAAAAAAGGTTTAAAATGTTGGATTTCAATGGGTTCAAGGGTTCAATTGGCAAAGTCGTGAGTAGAAGGGCTCATGTAACAAACTGAGCCAAGTACAAGGGCTACCTACATTTTATTCGGTTAGAAAAAGGGTTTAAATATTTTAATTATTTGCATAATTAGTGAACAGAAAATCCACTGTAGGAATTCCCAATTGTTAGGAATCCGGGTTCAAATCCCGGCAGCTGAATACACTTTTTGATATTGTATTTTTCTTATCATTTTTGTAATTATATCATTTTAATTTTTGTAAATTATACCATAAAAAAGAATCAAATTTGTTTATTTTGATCGACTTTTAATAAGACCTACAAGAAAAATTAAATGACATTCTGGTTATAAACAATAGTTTAAAGTAATATTTAAGTAAAATAACTTTAATATTATAAGATGGAAAAATTGTATGAAATAGCAAGTTATTAATTCAAATTAAATGTTATAGCGGTATAGTTTATTTTATTTGTAATTCGCAGCAAACATCCCTTTTTTTGCCATCTGATTCGGTATATAATTAGCCATTTTTGGTATATAATTAGCCATTTTATACATTTCGGTATAAAATGCGTTTGTATTTGTATAAAGCGAGAAAAAAGTGTACATACAAATACAAATACATATATTTTTGTCCTATACACTTATAATTATACAAATACAGATCTTATTATACAAATTACAATGTATAAATGAATTTATACAAAACTGAACGATTTGTACAAAATTGGATGTATCTCGTGAATTATACAAATCAAAAGCTCAATAGCAAACATAAAAATTTTTATGGAGCGCAATTATGCAAACTATAGCTATAACATACAAATATGATTTTTATGTTTGCTATATGTGTAAGTTGCTCATTATAAATTTTATTCAAGGGAAAATGGTTTAATATATCCCTCAATTTTGCTATTTATAGTTGATATTGTAATATCTCGCAAATCGAAATAACTAGGAAAGAGTTAGTAATTAGAAATAGTCGCTTTTGGAAAGAATGAAAATCTAGAAATTTTGTTAAGTTAGAATAAGTTGAGTTTTGGTCAACTTCAAATGGCCATAACTCCTAGATCAGGATGAGTTATGTGTACTTCCATATATGGTAGGAAAGCTCTTGGAATAATCTTTTCAACGCCGCTGAGTTTACACGATTTCGAGTTCGTATGAGTGAGATATCCCCTTTGGAAGTTGGGTTGTTCGAATAAGGAAAGTCCAATCCGGATTTTGGAAGGGAATTTTAGTCTTTTCCTTACCCCAATTGTTTTAATTCGTTTTTAGGAGTTAATTGGGGTAAATTCAGATTTTAGTCAATTTAGAAAAAAATTGAAGTTCACGATAGGGCTTGGAGAAAAGAGAAAAGAGAGCTAGGCCTAACCCAATACTTAATCGCCTCAATCTTTTGGGGATCTACCGTTACCCCTTTTTTTGAAACTACATGTCCCAAAAATGCAACTGATTTCAACCAAAATTCACACATAGAAAATTTAGCATATAGCTTTTGCTTCCCAAGAACACCCAAAACACTATGAAGATGGTCGGCATGCTCTTCCTCACTTTTCGAATAGCCAAAATATCATCAATAAACACTATAACAAACGAATCAAGGAACGATTTGAACACCCCATTCATCAAACTCATGAAAGCTGCAGGCGCATTGGTCAAACCAAACGACATAACTAGGAATTCATAGTTCCCATAGCGAGAGTCCTAAACGCCGTCTTGGGCACATCCTCAGAATTATTTTCAATTGATGGTAATCGGATCTTAGATCAATCTTAGAGAAAACTGATGCACCTTGCAATTGGTAAAAAAGATCATCTATTCGAGGCAAGGGGTACTTGCTTCGGATAATGACCCTATTCATTTGCTGATAATCTATACACATTCTCATACTACTATCCTTTTTCTTAACAAACAAAACTGGAGCACCCCATGGGGAAGCACTAGGACGAATAAATCCCTTATCAAGAAGATCTTGGATTTGAGCCTTAAGCTCTCTTAATTCTGCCGGAGCCATGCGATATGAAGGGATATAAATGGGACGCGTACTAGGCTCTAAATCAATGCAAACATCTATATCTCTATCCGGAGGCATACCAGGCAAATCATTAGGAAATACTTCTATAAATTCCAACACCACAGGAATAGACCCAATGGATGGAGCCTCAATCTCAACATCCCTAATATGAGCGAAATAAGCCAAAAATCCCTGCCCTATCAATTTCTTAGCCCTAATGGAGGATATGATCTTAGTTCTCTTAGGCTTGTACACCACTTCCCACTCTAATTTTCCCTTTCCAGAATTTCTAGAGTTACGAACTTTGTATTACAATTAAATACGGCATAATAGGGAGTCAACCAAGTCATGCCTAAGATTATGTCAAAGTCAGTCATATCCAAAATCACCAAATCAGCCCAAGTCTGAAAACCTATAAACAAAATAGGACAAGCACGATAGACATGGGTAACTATGACTGACTCTCCAACTAGAGTAGAAACATGAATATGGGCATCAAGTATATCACAAATCATATCAAACTTTGAGGCAAATCGCATAGATATATAAGAATAAGTAGAACCCGAATTAAATAACACTTTAGCCATCCGGTCATAGACAAGAATAGTACATGTGATCACCGCATCAGACGCCTCTGCCTTATTCTTTCCCGGAAAGGCATAACACTGATCCCTAGCATCTTGAAGAACCACTTCCCTTCCTGGTTGCACATTACCTCTGCTTGCATTACCATTTCCTCTACCTTTATGACCTCGCTGATTACCTCCTCACCCACCTTGTGGATGCCCTCGACCATTATTACCATTTCCCGCAGGTACCACTGCTCTAGTCTACTGCGCGGACTCAAATACACGTGAGTGGGGACAATCTCTCCCCATATGCCCAAGTTCTCCACAGTTGTAACAAGTACGATAAAAAGATGGTCTGCCGCCCGTCGAAGGCGCGACTCCCTGGCTATCCTAAAAATTATGAGATGGAGTTTCCGAGTAACTACATGTAGAGGTGGGCATATCAAACTGAATTGGCTTGGCTGCAAGCGTTGGCCTTTCGGATCCCTTGGAATAAGAACCTTGAAAGTTACCCGAGTTCTTGGCCCTTTTGCCCATGCCTTAGCTTGACCGTCTCACCTCACCCCCTCACTTTCTTAACATAGTCTGTTACCTCATTGAAGCTCCTCCTTGCAGAAATCATATGAATAGATAATACTTGCAACTCAGAATTTAATCCCCTAATAAATAATCAGATTCTCTCTTCCTCAGTAGTCACCAATTGAGTAGCATATCTAGACAAAGCATGAAGCTTGGCCTCATAAGCAACCACAGTAATACCACATTGCTCTAAAGCTATGAACTCATCCTTCTTGTGATCCCTCAAAGTCCTAGGCACATACTTCTCTAGAAACAGAGCATGAAATTGGGTCCAAGTAAGTGGAGGTAAAGTAGAAGATCTGCATTCCATATAAGCTCTCCACCACTGCTTAGCCTCACCTTGAAGTTGGAAAGACACAAACTCCACCCCATGCTAATGAGCAATACCCAGTTTATGAAGCCTTTCATAGCAATCCAGAATGAACTCATAAGCATCCCCATTCTCAGAACCAAGAACTACCGGAGGTTTTAGCTTCAAAAACTTAGTCAACATTTCATGCTCATTACCAGTCATAACAGAACCCAACAAAGGACGGAAGAAAACATCATTACCTCCAGTCCTACCCACCTTGGGTGCAGTGCTAGCGACAAGAGGATTAGTAGGAGCTTGAGTTGCTTGTGCATAAGGAAGCACTCTAGGATCAACCAACCCTTTCAAGAATGACATGATCTGTCGAGCTAACACTGGGTCTATGGGGGAACATCGGTAGTCTTAGCCTGCACCTTTTCCTCTTGTCCCAAATCCTCAACATCGACATCAACATTCTGCTCTATCTCTTCATGATGCGCAAGAGGGTTTTCATTCATAGAAGCATTCTCAACAGGAGCTCCATTTCCAGCAGGTGCTACTCTTCCACGACCTCTACCCTTAGCTCTTCCTCTACCCCTGCCTTGACCGTGACCTCTCGCTGTAGATTCCTTAGCTGGAGCATTGACAGGAGCTACGGGCCTAACGCCGTTGAATCTAGCATTAACTATCTGCGGACAGAAGAGTGAAGGAGGTTAAATACCAATATGAATCGACAAATACCAATTGGAATCAAGTTATAGCACGAAAAGAGACAAGAGAAAAATAGAGATTTCCTAAAGTCCTATAGCCTCTCGAATAAAAGTAAAGGGGTCCCCATATCGTTCGCGAGACTCTATTAGACTCATTTCGGTACATCGAGACCAATGAACCTAGGCTCTGATACCAACTTTGTCACGACCCAGACCGTCAAGATTGACACCAACACTAACTCTCCGGTGGGAAAACCACTACTATAACCCAAACCAAGCAACTTAACAAAATATTAAGGCATTTAAGTTACAGAAGCAAGTTAAATACTAAGAAAATAAACAGGGAGTTCCAATAAACTCCAATAAAAGTCTAACAACGAACCAACAATGTGGAAGAAATACCCTAGAACCTGAAAGTCAATGTACCAAAACATCTAACAATGAACCAAGTCTAAATAAGAAGGGATGCAACTCCAATCTAATGAACTAATCCACTAACTAGAACAAATGTCTAAGTCCGAAAATGGTGGACATAGACGAGAAAGAACCCATGGCAGCCCAGAAGAATTGGCTCACCCTTGAATTTGAACTATCATTGATCTCCTAAGCGAGGTCTGTCAGTAACCGCGTGAAGATGCCCTGTACTCAACAAAAATAAAATAAGAGCAAGTGCAGTATCAGTACACAACCACAATGTATTGGTAGGATAACGCGACTATCCCACTAAGTGCAACATAAGCAAGTCAAGACAACTTTATAATCACATGTATATATATCAATATATACAATATTATCAACATTTACGAACAACGAACAACTTCACATTTTATATCAAATCATTGGTCCTCTCATGGAACCCAAACCCAAACAGTTAGTATACCATAACGTGGTATCCGATCCCATAATTGTGCCGAAACGTGGAAACCGATCCCATAGTTATGCTAGAATGTGGCAACCGATCCAAGTTAGTTATGTCGGAACGTGGCAACCAATCTAAGTTAGTTATGCCGGAATGTGGCTACCGATCCATTCAACACACCACAATCTCAATCACAAGTATATCATCAAGATCATACATTTAAGTCATGATTTCATGGCAATCATCATTCATCTATCTCATTTACAACAAGTGTGATCAACATTGCAACATTCATACATATGTAAGTACCATAAGGAAGCAATAACAAACATACATCACACAATTATAGAATCACAACCATCACCTACCTTGAAACAAGCTTGAAACCCTAAGAAACTTGATCCTTCCCTTTCCAGATTCGTTGCACTTGTTCTTGGTCTACAAACAATCAATAAAATACGGGAATCAATAAATAATCCCTAATTAACCAAATTACTAACAATTTTATGAACCCTACATCATACCCACGATCTCAATTATCCAAATTAGGTTGTTTCCACTATATAATCTATAACAAAATCCTCCTCCATCAATATTCACCCATTCGATTATGTTCTACAAATCGAAAAATGGATACAAGGAGTGAAAAGCTTACATTTAGCCTGAAGAATGGTGAAAAATGAGTAGGAGTCGCCTGGGGTTCGTTCCTTAGCTCTAAAGTTAGAAAGTACATAATAAGGTCGTTTAGGAGTTTGTTAACGACCTTACGTCGCATCGAGCCCGCCACAACGACCATCATCCCGCTGTAGCGTCCCCGTCAGAGCGGCAATAGAGAGCTATTTTGAGAAATCCAAAATTCCCATTTCACAACACACCTCTAACCAACGATGCTCAGTAAAATACCTTTAGCGCTAAGATCGATTCCGGGAGTTCTACTCATCCGAATTCAATTCCGTAAAGTCGTACGAATTTCTTAACGAGTTATCTAGCTACTCATGTAATCAAAATCATAAATGATTCACTTGATTGTTACCAGATTTCCCTACACCTCAAAGACTTCGATTTCGTCCAAATCTGGACTAGGTTTGGAAAAACCAAATACTACAAAAAGTTTTCCGGCCCCAATTCTTCACCCTTTGGCATAAAGGCAAGTGTTCATAAGTAAAAAAGTGATGGCTTTTGAACAAGGGGGGGATAGTGTTTTGAGGTATTAAGGTGGATTGTATGATTGATTTCAAGGGTAATTGGGATGATCACCTACCTCTAATTGAGTTGCTTACAACAACAATTTCCATTCTAGCATCTAGATAGCTCCTTATGAAGCTCTTTATGGGGGAAGATGCAAATCTCCTATTGGATGGTTTGAAGTTGGTGAAACAGGGTTGATAGGACCACACTTAGTTCATCAAGCTATGGAGAAAATGAAAGTCATTCAAGAGAGGTTGAAAACAACACAGAGTCGTCAAAAATCGTACACTGATGTTAGGAGAAGGGAGTTAGAGTTTGAGGTAGATGATTGGTATATCTTAAATTTTCACCCGTGAAGGGTGTTATGAGATCTGGTAAGAAGGGGAAACTTAGTCCCCGGTATATTGGCCCTTATAGAATATCGAAAAGGGTTGGTAATGTAGCTCATGAGTTAGAACTACCACAAGAGTTAGCAGCGGTTCATCCGGTATTTCACATCTCCATGTTGAAGAAATGCATGGGATATCCTTCATTGATCATACCAACCGAGGATATTGGGATCAAGGATAGTTTGTCTTATGAGGAGATTCCTGTTCAGATTTTAGATCACCAAGTTCGCAAGTTGAGAACAAAAGAAGTAGCATCAGTCAAAGTCCTTTGCAGGAACCAATTTGTTAAGGAAGCTACTTGGGAAGCTGAAGAGGATATGAAGAAGAGATATCCACATCTCTTCGAATCCGGAAAAGTTCCGAATTAACGTACTAATACTTTTCTTGGTTTTTTATTTGTAAGTTAGCATGTTGTAATTGCATTGCTTGATTGGGTGTTTGAGCTGGATGTTGCATGTTACACCCTTAGCCTAGTAAGAGTAATCTCATTCGAGGACGAACGTTACCAAAGGAGAGATATGGTAACATCTCGCAAATTGAAATAACTAGGAAGGAGTTAGTAATTGGAAATAATCGTTTTGGGAAAGAATGAAAATCTAGAAATTTTGTTAAGTTAGAATAAGTTGAGTTTTGGTCAACTTCAAACGGCCATAAATCCTAGATCAGGATGAGTTAGGTGTACTTACATATATGGTAGGAAATCTCTTGGAATAATCTTTCCAACGCCGCCGAGTTTGCGCGATTCCGAGTTCGTATGAGTGATATATCCCCTTTGGAAGTTGGGTTGTTCGAATAAGAAAAGTCCAATCCGGATTTTGGAAGGGTATTTTAGTCTTTTCCTTGCCCAATTGTTTTAATTCATTTTTACGAGTTTAATTGGGGTAAAGTCATATTTTAGTCAGTTTAGAAAAAAATTGAAGTTCACGCTAGGGCTTGGAGAAAAGAGAAAAGAAGAGAAAGGAGAAGAGAAATTAAGAAATCGTCAAGAACGTTCGAGTATAGCTTGTGGATTTCTTCAAGGGGTGATCCCTACGAGGTATGTGAGATTACATAACGTTGGGTTAGTTCACCTATGCGCCAATAATGATTCAATTCAGCAAAGTTTATTAGATTCGAAAGTAAATCCCTTGAATTCTTGATGAAGTTCGTTTGAATCTTTGTGGATTGTGTTGTTGGAGTTTTCTTGAGATTGATTCATGTTTTTAGTTGTGTTTTTGAGTAGAATCTGATGTTTATTGAGGGTATTAATGATTCTAAGTGTTTGGGGAAAGAACCAATTGAGTTTAGAGGGTTTAGAGATGAAAAACGGAGAAGAAAAGTCGTCAAACACCTGGGGATAGGGGTGGGGCACCACTCCAGCCAGCGCCCCCCAAAAGGGTCTCTGAATCTTCAACCTTAGGGCGCCGCGCCAGTCAGAGCGCCCCAGACCAATCCCTGAATGTTGAGGGCTGGCGCCGCGCGCCTCTCAGAGCGCCAGGGACGCCAGTTCTCCCCATTCGTTCCCCATCTTTTTGTACTTGTTCCTTAGCAATGTACCTATGTTTCTTAGTTGATTCCATCACTCTTAGGTACATGTAAACATCATGAAATCATCCATAAACATGAGATCATGAACCTTGAATCCATAATTCAGTTCAAGGGAAGTTAAGAGTCAAGTCTAGAAGTTAAGAAGCAAGTCAAGAGAAGTTTATAAAGTTTTCAAAAGTCTTTCACAAACGTTTTAACTTTGTTTTAAAACTCAAGTTTCAAGTTAAGCAAAGAGTAAAGAGTTGAGTTCATTTCTCAAAAATCTATAAGGGAACTAAGTATTCCAAGAGTTTAAAATGTTTTCACATTTGAACAAGAAAGGGAGACACCGATTTCCGAGAGAGTTTTTAAGCTAAAGTTTTGAGTAATTATCTCAAACCAAAGAAACAAGTTTTAATTTTTAATCATATGAGCTAAGTATATTTTGGGAGTAGTATTGAGCACCAATATGGGGATGCGAGTTCATATTAACTCAAGTTTCCATAAACCATGTAGCCATCATGGGTAGTAAAGGATCATACTTTTTAGATGACTCCTTAATTAAGTTGCTTTTTAGCATAGACTAGTGGATCCACTTAGTTAAGGCGTTCTATATGTTGGATATTGCATGTGTTTTATTGCTTTATATTGAGTTAAGTTATTCGGGAGTTAAGTAAAGCCAAAGTAAGTGTTTCTTTCTGATTCTTTTCAAGCTGAAGTTATGTTTAGCATTCCAACTCGCATACTCGTACATTCAATGTACTGATGCCAATTGGCCTACATCTTATTATGAAGCAGACTCAGGTAACCAGGATCAACATCCAGCGCCTCGTTGATCCAGTTGAGCACTCAGAGTTAGTTGGTGAGCCTCCTAGCTTTCCAGATGATCCTTTTTTATTGCTTTCAGTATTTTAGTTCATTAGGATGTCGTGGGTCTTGTCCCGACGTCCATCTCAGTTGTTTACGCTTCATAGACAGAGTTAGTGATGTTAGTTCATGAGTCTTTACTTTCCCTTTTCAGTTAATTTGTGACTTGAGTTGCCACTTTGGCAGTGAATGTTATTTAATACATTCTAAGTTATATTTTTAACAGTTCAATTTACTTGTTTTAAAAGTATTTATCTTGAGTAAAGTCTTCCGTTGAGTAAATAAGTCAGGCCAAGGGTTCGCTTGGGGCCAACAATGGTTCTCGAGTGCCGGCCATGCCCAGGGTGTAGGCTCGGGCATGACAGATATACCCTTGGTAGGCTCATATATACCCCTACTGTTATATAAATGACTCATATATATCATTTTCCTCTAACGGAAGTGAAAAAAATAATTTAAAATTTACATTCTTAAATTATTTTTTTGAAAAAATATAATCCATATGAGATATATCGGGTCCTCCTCATACGTATTCTTTCTTGATTTTTTTGTTTCAACGACTGATTTAAATTTATTATTTTGATGGTCATATTTATTTATTTTCCACTAATTTTCTTTTAAAATTTATTATAGATGCCCATTTTATTTTCTCTACAAATACAAAAACTAAATTACAATATAGCTTCAAAAAAATTAATTTTGATTGTTTTCTTTATACTAAAGATTGAAAGAAAAAATAATAAGAAACTCAAATAATGATAATCAAAGTAGTCAAAAAAATATATTTTATGTATGAAAAAGATTAAAATATGCCTGGAACTTTGATAGAAGGATCATATATACTCCTACACGAATTTAAAAAAAATGAAAAGTCAAAAAAATAAATATAAAACTACTTTGTTCACTTCCATTAGATGAAGGGTATATGTGAGCTCATTTTGTAACGATAGGGATATATGTGAACCATTTGTATAATGATAAGGGTATACATGAGTCACTTTGTCAGCTCTAAATGACAAAGTTAAGGAGTATATCAGGATATTTTTCCTTTATTCCATAAGCTTAATATAAAAATATAAGAATTAAAACCTTAATTTCTCATTGGCAGCACATTAATTGTTTTATAATTTGGGTGAAGAAACCAATTGGAATGAAACAAAATTAGTTACGTTTGAAACTGAAAGTTTGAGATATAATAGTAGTAATAGTTATTATATAAGTTATTAACATCATAATTGTCACATGACATTTTGTCATTCATTTAGTGTGATAGTGTCGTAATCTTTTTTTCTTTCTTCTTATTTTGCACTTATTATTCAATAATTTTATATATTTTATCCATGACCTTATCTTATTTTAATTTTATAACTCTATTATATTTACTTTTTTTTTCCTTTTATAATATTATAAGTGACGAATGGTGTTTGACATTAAAATCATCAAAAATAATACAATTTATTCAAACGTTATATCATCAAATTAACTAAGTGCATGTAAAAATTATAGAAGGTTTAGTGTACCTGACAAAAATACAATCATTAGCAATAAGGCACTAACACTCCAATATACACAAGGTCATTGGGTTTATATTAGTTGAACTTTTCAAATGCAAAAAAATTACTATTCTTACGTGATCCTACTTCTTGTCCTAATTATTTATCTCCAATTTTTTCGATATAGACTTCTTATAAAACACAATTCTCAAGATTTTAAAATATTAGCCAAACAAGCTACTCCCTTTTATCCATCTTAATTTATAATAGTTGGATCCAAAATAGTTAGTCTAAAAATAAATGTTATATTTAATTTTTTTTAGATATAATTAATTATTTATTTTCACCTTTACTCTCACTTTATAGTAACCTGTAGGCCAATTTTTTTATTCTTTTCAAAAGTGAAGTCTTTGGCCAAACTGTTGATAGAAAATAAGTGTGTTTCGAGAAAAAACCAAAAGTTATTTTTTGGAAGATAAAAAGAGTAGCCTTTGCCTGAAAACACTTTATTGAAAAATATTTTATAGAAAAATACCCTTAAATTATGTTTTAAAAGTTTGGAGAAACATTAATTATTCGTTCAAAAGTGTTGTGTAAATTTGGCCAACACAAATACTTTCTAACCAAATATATTTATTTTTTCAAAATAAATTTATTTTAGAAGTTTGGCTAAATATATTGTAAATATGCAGAGAAATTAATGTGTTTGAAAAAGAGAGTCGTATTAAATTGAAATTAATGAATAATAAGAATAATTTAATATTTGGTATCTAACTAATAAAAATGAAGTAATAGAATATTCGTCAAATTTGAATTTTATTTTTATTATTTTTAAAACAAAAAAAAGGAATTTTATACATTTTGATGTTGAGAAAACAAACAATTTAACTATTTAGTATTCAGATCTCAATGCAACATCTTAATATTACTTCTAAATTTTAATGCATATCTTAATGTTCAGATGAACAATCAGATTCAGATATTTTAATCTTCATGAAAACAAATGAGTCCTAACTCCTAAGTGTCGTGTGGGTGGAGGGGGTATGAAGGTTGGGCTGAAGATGTAGTGTATTGAAGGGTGAAAGAACAAAAACAATATCAAGTCATAAAAAGAATCAAATTTGTTTATTTTGATTGAATTTTTATAATACCTAAGCAAAATTAAATGACATTCTGATTATAGACAATCTATATCTACATCTATATTTATATATATATAATAAAAGATAAATATAGACAAAGTGATGTGACACATCTCTATGACCTTCATTTGCATTTATCTTTTTTCTCCATTTTTTGACATTTTTTCTTATTTAAATTAATTATTGTATTGTAAAAGTAAATTACTTAATTTATTATAACTAAATATTTTATTAATGAAGGAACATTTACAACAAATACTCTTCACATTCTTTTTTTATTTGTTTGCCTCACTTTTAACCATAAAATGAAAATATTATTTTATATTTTAAGTATTTTTCTCTTTATCGTTTAATTTATTCATAAGGATTTATTATCCATGACTTACACCTCTATAATTTTTACTTTAATTTTAATAATATTCATAACTCCCATAGTTTTTATGTTCATAACCTCCAAACGTAAATTTGTAAGTTGATAATGTCTTATGGTATTCCTTTATTTTGCCTATAAATTCATATTTAGTTTCATGAGGATTTACATTCAAGATTATCCTTTCTCTTCTTCATCATATTGGTTTGTGAATGAATTAACAAGTAACAAAAAAAAGTACAAGAAGGTAAGAAATATTTCATTTCATTCTCAAGTCTTTATTTTTTCATTTCCTCTATTTTGCCTATATACATTCATATTTAATTTCATTCACATTCAAGATTATCATTTCTCTTCTTCATTATATTTTTTGTAAATTAACAAAACATGTAACAAAAAAGAAGTACATGAAGGTAAGATATATTTCATTCTCAAGTCTTTATTTTTATTTTTATTTACTTGGACATGCTTTCTTAATATTTTATGTATGTATGTATTATCATTCACTAAGCAAGTATGATTAAAAAAATATACCTTAGTAATAATGAATAATGTGTTGTTAGTATGCAATTATTCTTTCTAATAGTCAATTTTCGGGATATAATATAATTTGATTATAATATTTGTTAGATTTCAAGAGATGATTATTGTTTAGTGTTGTTAGTACTACTACAAAAACACTATATACATATATTACATATAGTTTAAATTTCTTCTTTCTTTTAATATAATTATTTTTTAATTGGTCTATGATATTTTATGTATTCATATAATTTTTTTTTATTCAATTGATAGGATATGATGAAGAATTTGACATATGGAGCAAAATATGATGGCGGATCTACTTACAAAGAAAGATGATAGAAGAGGGGGGAAAAAGCATATTAGAGATTATTTTTAATAATTTTTTTTACTTGACTTGTATTAGTTACTTAGCTACTTTTACTAAAAAGAATTAAACTTTCGTTTGTATAAATAATTTAGCTACATGTATTGTCAATACTTATCATTCGGTCCTTTAGTATTCTACTTTTTTTATGAAGCACAATTAATATAATTTTCCCATCTCAACAACAAAAAAAATCATGTTGATTAGGAGTTTCATTTTTATTATACTTGCAAAAATTAATTAAAAAATAAAATATTAATTTCATGATGCCATTTTTTTGCTTATGTACCAATCTATTTTCATCGCTCTTCTTTTTCGTTTGAAATGTATTTATAATATTTATGTAGTCACCTATTATTATATTTTTTTGTTCAATTTTTGTATTTTCACCCCTTATTTTCATTTATTTATTTTACAAATAAAATCAATACATAATTATTAATGCATTTAATGTCTAATAATATTGTACATTTAAATTATTTATAACTCATGTCTCTTCGTCTTACTTTTAACTTCTAATCTTAAATATTATTCACAACTTTTGTATGTTTCATTTTTCATAGTTCTTATAAATATTTAATTAGTGTTTAAAGAATTATAATAAACAAATGTAATAACAAAGACACAGTAAAAAAAATTCAATTTTTTTTACGAAATTAGAATTTGTATAGAAAATTAGTACTCCTACAAAAGATAGAGGAAATTAAAACATACAAAATATTTTCAACATAATACAATATATTGTTATTTCAAAATATTACCTCATATTCCATTTACTTCACCACGATGAATATTTTGTTGTAATATATACATATGAATTGTTTGCACTTAAAAAGATGCAAAAAGAAATTCTATTTATATGTTTAAAAAACGATGAAAAAACGTATCATATAGCAGATGAAGAGAAATATCAATATTATCTTATATATTCGACACTAATCTAAGTATACATTTTACATATTATTATCTTATAAATATTTCATATAGCCGCGCGAAGCGCAGACAATTTCACTAGTATTTTAATAATATTAAGTAAAATAACTTTAACATTATAAGATTTATTTAATAAGCTTAATATAATAATATCAAAATTAAGTGAACCTTAATTACTCATTGGCAGCGTATTAATTGTTTTATAAGTTGGGTGAAGAAACTAATTGGAATCATGAAACAAAATTAGTTACGTTTGAAACACAAAGTTTGAGATATAATAGTTTTTAGGCTTAACTCATCTGCGTCCCCTTAAAGTTATCCGTATAATTCACTTAGACATTTCAACTAGGGCTAGTACCTATTGAACACCTAAAATATTCAAAATGTGTATCTATTAAACACACAATACTGATGTGATAAAAAACGTGTTCTTCACTTTCCATGAGCGCGTGAAGATACCCAAATAACATTTTCCTTTTTCTTTTCCCTGTAAAAAGTGCACTTTTTAATATATTGACCCTTGACATTAATTAACAAAGAAACCAAATAAAATTAACTAACAATAAAAAAAAAACACGTCTTCTTCCCAAGATGTTGCCTCAACGATTTCCATCCAACATCATTCCACCATCTATGTACTTACCAGTTACCTCTCATGCCACTCCACTCCTCCAACTTCCTCTCACCCTCTCCAATTATTCTTCTGTTTTTTCCTTTTTATTTTTCATGTTTCAAATATTTCGGCGAAGTTCCATTTATTCCGATAAAAGAAAATTGAATCAATTCTTTTTCCGACAAACGATTGTTCATGTTTCTTATAAATGTGATAAATGTTTATTAATCGAAAGAAAGAAGATGAAGGCAATGGATATGAGGTGTTGCCAATGAAAAGGGAATGAAAAAGTGGGGCGATGATTTATATGTGTGTCGGCGCCGGCTAGAAGGTGAAACAACCTTAACACGAAGAAGATGAAGAAGACGGGAGGGTGAGGCATTGATTAAAAAAGTTAATTTTTATTTTCTTAAAATTCTTTTGGATTATTTAAATAGAATTTTTTTAAAATTCAATTCAACCACCATGTGTCATTGTTTCATTGGTATACTGGCTATGTATTTGCGTTTGAGCTACACACAATTTTGATTTTCAACTGATTATAATTTTGTGTAGATTAAAGTGTTCAATAGGTATTAATCTTAGTTGATGTGTCTAAATGAATTATGCGGACAATTTTAAGGGGCCGCAGATGACTTAAGCCTAGTTTTTCTATGGAGTATGTTATTAGCATCATAATTGTCAATTTGTCACTGACATTTTGTCTTTTATTGCTACTTGAATTTATTGTATGGTACTGACAAATCCATTGTGATTATAAGAGAAAAGACATAAATTCCACCTTGAACTTGTATCGAAAAGTTACTTACACGCTTAAACTATCATGATGACCTATTACACACTTTACTATTCAAAAGTGAATTTATTACCCCTTAAAACTGATGTGGCAAATAAATAAAATGAAAATAAAAACTAAATGCGTCAGTTGGAAATAAAAATAAAAATAATAATTAAAATCAGTTGTTCACCAGCCCCCCACCTTCCTCCACTCCACCCCTACCCCCACACCTCTCCTTCAAACCTCTTCTTCTTCACACCTATTCTTCTTTTTCACATCTCTTCTTCACACCTATTCTTCTTTGGGTAAAGGCATAAATTTCCCCCTAAACTTGTACACAAAAGTTATTTACAAACTTTTACTAATGGGGTGACCTATTACACACCTTAAGTACACAAAAGTGTATTTATTTACCCATTTCGTCACCCAACCCAAGACATTATGCATAGGGTGAGAGCCACATAGTAAAAGACCCCAACCCGATTCATTTGACCCAAACCCGTTTCTTTTCACCGAAATCCATTTTATTTTACCATAGTCCATTTATTTCACCCACCTATTTCGTTTCTCTAAGAACACCAAAACCTAATTGAAAATTTCATCTGTAAATCCTAATTTTAGCTAAAGATTTCTTCGATTCTGTAGTGTTTTTGAAGCATCATTGTAGTTTTAATCATCTAATCAAGTTTTCACTGTCATATTTGAAGAACATTGGTGTGTTGTCGATCGAGGCGTTCATTGTTTGGTGGAAGCAAATCGGTGGTTACTAGGGTTTGGTGGGTACAATCGAGGCGTTCATCGTTCATAGTGTGTTGTCGTCTCCATTTCTGAAATGTCAGTCAGACATCTCTAGGGTTACTTCATAGTTCATACTTTTTAGCTTAGGATTATTTCGTCTTTAATTTTTTTCAAGTTTACTGTATGTCGTCTTTCATTTACATGATTCCCCTTTGTTGTATGAATTTTGTTGTTGTATGTGTTTTATCGTTGTTGTTCAGGTCAACTATTAACATTATTTTCAGGTTAAAATGTCTTTTGAATTGATTACTTTGAGATTTTACCACGGTGGTGTTATGAAGATTGGGAAAAAAGGATACAAAGGGAAACCATATCATGGTGGAGAAGTTTATGAGTTTTTAGATGTTGATATAGATAGGTTATCTTATTTTGAATTGAGGGATTGTCTGAAAAGTTGGGGTATGAACTTGGACAATGTGTGTTGTATGTGAAACTTTCTAGAAGTACTGCTATGTTAGAAATCAAATCTAACTATGATACTACTTTAATTGCTGAGTGTTTGAGTCATGGAGATATTTTGGATTGTTTTGTGTGTCACTTTATTGCTGATCCAGTTTTGGTCTCACCTTCATTGAAATATGGGGAAAGTGGAGTAGGTGTGAGAGCATCTCAAAACAGTAGGCCTAATGCATCTTTTGATGCTGAATTAGAACCAACACACGAGGCCCAAGAAAATGCCTCAAACCTTGCCCCTGCCAATTCAAATACATCTTCTCCTGTACACTCTTTCACTGCTCCAAATACTCCTCCTCCTACTCATCAAACTCCAACCCTTATCCATCCCTCTAGTGATCCAACTCTTGACCCTGTCCATTCTTCCTCTGATCTAATTTCTGACACTGTCCATCCTTCTAATGAACAAGATTCAGATAGAGAATCATTGAATGGGGGATTTAATGGGAGTGATGTAGATGATGAGCTAAGAAGTTTTAGGGAGGAAAAGAGTAAAAGAAAAAGAGAAGGAAAAGGGGAGAAAAAGCTCCATTACCTGATCATGTCAAGTTAGGAACAGAAAAAAGGGCAAGATGCTGGGTATGATGAATCTACATGTGGTAATAGAAACAACTTAGAAGGCAAGCTAGTTGATGATGAGCCTTATTATCCCTCAGATGAAGCTTCCAGTTTTGAAACAGATCCAGATGCTTTCAGTGATGATGAATGAGAGGTTCAACAAAGAGAGAGTTAAGCCAAGAAGGAGAAAGAAGGTGAATAGAGTTGTATTTGATACATTTTCTCAGAAAATAGTGTGAGAATTGGGTCTTGTATTTGAAAGTGTTAATGAGTTTAGATCTGTTATTACCAAATATGTTGTTGCTGAACATGTTGAAATTGAAATGTATATTAATGAACCAACAATGGTAAGGGTTAGGTGTACAGTTGGTTGTCCTTGAGTTTTATTTGCTAGCTTTGATTCTAGGGCAAATAGTTTTGTTGTAAGGACATACAATTCAGTTCACAAATGTGTTCCTACTAATAAGAACAAACTTTGTAATAGCAAGTTCTTATCTAGTCATTACAGTGAAAGGATAAAAGAACAACCTGACATTAGAATCTTTGAGTTTCAAGGGCTTATTAAAAAAGAATTGAATTTATATGTTGAAGAACAGTGTGTAGGAGAGTAAGAAACAAAGTATTACAAGAGCTAATGGGTGACTATGTTCTTGAGTTTTGGTGGATTTTGGACTACAAAGATGAGTTGCTAAGAACTAATCCAGGTAGTACATGTGTAGTCAAGCTTCATGAGGAAACATTTGAAAATGGTAGAAAAATGTTTCAAGGCTTCTACATATGTTTTGATGCAATGAAGAAGTCATTCTAGGCTGGTTGTAGGAAGTGCATTGGTTTGGATGGTTGTTTTCTAAAGGGAGTATCTAAAGGTCAATTATTGGTTGTTGTTTATAAAGATGGGAACAATCAAATGCTGCCACTGGCATGGGCAGTAGTTGAAGTTGAAAATAAGTTTACTTGGAATTGGTTTGTCAATCTTCTAAAGGAAGATCTTCAGTTGGGAGATGGTACAGACCTCATAATTATATCAGATATGCAAAAGGTTAGAATATTTATCGGTTTTTTGATTTATTTCATGTCTTGAATTTATTTATGAATGTCTTAGTTTCTCTAATGTCTTAGTTTCTTAGTTTCATGTCTTGAATTTTCTTATAGGGTCTTAAAATTGTCATAACTGATCATTTGCCAAATGTTGAGCATAAAATATGTGTTACACAAATCCTTGCTAACTGGTCAAAGAGATGGAGAAGTATTGAGAGAAAGAAATGTTTCTGGAGGTGTGCAAGGTCTACTTTTGAGGCTGAGTTAAAGGATAATATTAGTTATATGAAAAGGTTGGGCCATAATATAGTTGATCACTTGTATTATAATCCTGAAAGATGGAGCAAGCTTTACTTCAATTTTATCTCAAAATGTGATGTTGTAGACAATAACATGGTTGAATGTTTCAATTCATGGATATTAGCAGCAAGGCATAAGACTATAATTACAATGCTTGAAGAAATTAGGGTGAAAATAATAGGGTAGATGAGAGAGTTTTGCAATACTTGGATCTGTGACATTTCTCCAATGGCAATGAAAGTTCTACAAGATAACACAGCTAAGTCTATGAAATGCATCATTGAATGGAATTCAGATACATGGTATGAGGTACTTCATGGACCATACAGACATGTTGTAGATATTCAAAGGCAAACATGTAGTTGTAAAGCATGGCTGTTGAAATGCATACCATGTCTTCATGCAATAACTGGTCTTCACCATAGAAAATTGGACCCAATTAACTACATTTCTCATTGGTATAACAGAGAAACATACATGAAGACATACAACTATTTCATTTAGCCAGTTATGAATCTGAAAATATTGCCAGAATCACAAAACATCTTTGTGATACCACCTTATGTTAGGAAGATGCCAGGAAGGCTTGGCAAGAAAAGGAAGAAAGAGAAAGGTGAAACAAGTAAAACTGAAAAATTATCCAAAAGAGGGATTGAGATGTCATGCATCACTTGTAATAACAAGGGTCACAATAAAAGAAAGTGTCCCCTTGGTGCATCTGCTTCTGGCACAAACTTTACTGCTGGACCAAGTTCAAGACCTGCTGCTGGACCAAGTTCACGACCTCCTTCTGGACCAAGTTCTAGCCCAAGAGCAACACCTGATGCTGCACCAACATCAACACAAACTGCTGGCCCAAGAGCAACACCTGTTGTTGCACCAACATCAACACAAACTGTTGGCCCAAGAGCAACACCTAATGCTCTAACTGGAAGCGAAATGGGTAGACCAAAGGGTTCAACAAAAAAGGTGATATAGTTTCCTTTACTTACTTCATATATAAGTTTTAAATAAGTTGCTTTACTGAATATTTTATTATTTTTTTGGATAGTGTTGCTAGCAGAACAAGAATGGTTGGAATGGGTGTACTACACACACAAAGTGGTGCTACTATTATTAATGTAAGTTTCCTATTTTTATACTTAAATATTATTTATTTATTTTTCTTTAATCACAAATTAAGATTATTTATATTCATTTGAACATCCTGAAATGCCTAGTGAAAGATTTAGAAATGTGAAGTCTTCAGCAGTTGTCACTGGAGATCTTGGGCATAAACCAACATGTGGTGTGAAATGGAAGGGAAAACAAGCTATGACCTCAAGCCAACTTGAAGAGATGAGGGGAAGAAAACAAAATGTAGACTAGGTCTAAGGCTGCACATTTGAGCCAAGAGAGCTCTAATGCAATCTAACTTGTTTTGGTAGATTTTTTTTGGTAATGCAATGTAGACATTATGTTTTGTTGGTTGATACACAATGCAATGCACTTTATTCCTATTTAGTTCCCTTATATTTAAGACAATGAATCGGCAACTGTGACTGTATTTTAATTTGTGGTGTTTGATTATGTAACTGCTTTGACAACTACTAACTTCTATTTTGATTAATGATTATGCAGTTATGAATGTCTGTTTATGTAACAATATTGCTTTTCTTTTAGTTGATGATTTCTGTGTTTATGGAGGGTAATTAGTGACTACTTTAGCAGTGGCTACACAAACGTATAGTTTAGACAATTGAGCAGATAGTTGTAGACACTAAATGTATAGTTTATCCCCAAATACAAAACCAAATATTCGCCAACATAAATGAGACAAATTAAGATAAGGGCAGCCTTGCAAATTCTTCATTACACAAACAAATTCAACCAACATCTTTTCATTGCACAAAAGCCTTACAAGTTCAACACAATGTTGCAAAATTTTGGTATAAGAAGAGATCATGGAAATTTCCTTGAATCTCCTTCTCCTTTTAGAAATAATACTCTTTGAAATACTAAACTTACACCTAAAATACAAACACACAACAGAGCAATCCAAAGTTGTTTCTCCCTTTTCTTGGACTTGGGCAATTTATTTTTCCATTTCTTTTCAACTGTTTTCATCATCTTCAAATCATCATCAAAATTGTCCATTTTTGACTCTATCTTGTTCATACCTATTTTGCTTTCCATAGATTTGGTCGACTTAGTAGGCTTGTTGATTTCCTTATCTGAAGTTTCAACTTTTCAAGAAGATTCAACACTATGTTCAAGCTCATTAATTCTTCCCAACACCTTGGGAATCACAAATTTGGATCTTGGATCAATATAATCATCCTTCCAAAGCCAAAAATCGCATGATATAGCATTCTTAAAAAACAAAACGAATCATTCTGTGGCTCTTGAAATAACAAAACGAATCATTCAACTCTTAAAAAAAATTAACTTACCCCATAGTAAGGACAACCCCAATATCTTATACCAGGATTTTTTGGGGTCCAAGAGGTCAGCAAAGGCAAAACAAATCCATGTTTGCATCACACCTCTTCCAATTCATGATCTTTCTCTTGCAAACAGAGCCTAGTCAAGCTTATTCAAGACATTGTAGCACCTTAATAAGAATTACAGCGAATCAAACAACTAAAAATGCAAAAAAATTACGAAATAGATAGAAACAAATCAAAATGAAAAAGAGAGGAATGAATCAAAATGAAAAGAGATGAATGAATAATAGTGAAAACAAGTTACCTTTGATTCAAAAGAAGGAATTTTGAACTATGTTTGAATTCAATTTGGGCTTCAGATTTTTGGGTGAAAATTTAGGGTTCTTCTTCATTAGGGTAAGATGGGTGGGTTATAAGAAGAGAATGGGAATATAACCGTTGGGTTGGGCTCTTTTATTAAAAAAATAAATAAAAATGACTTTATTAGCGTGTTGACGCGCTCATTTATGTGGAGCGAAACGCGCCCTGGATTGGGTGACGGAAGGGGTAAATAAATACACTTTTGTGTACTTAAGGTGTGTAATAGGTCTCTCCATTAGTTAAAGTGTGTAAGTGACTTTTGGGTACAAGTTTAGGGGGAAATTTATGCCTTTTCCCTTCTTCTTTTTCACATCTCTTCTTCTTCATTCTTTATACATCACAATCTCAAGGTACAACTTTTCCTTTTGATTAGCAATTAGGATAATTTTCATAGATTTGTTAGTGAATAATTGTATTTTGTGATAATTTTAACTAAAGGAAGAATCTAAAAAGAATTTCGATAAACCTAAATAAATAAATCCTTAAGTTATGTTTAGGTGATTTTGGTTGATTGTTTCAATCTTTTCTATTTTTTGACTTTGTTAAAGAAGTTTTGGTTGTTAATCAATTTTTGGGTTTAGTTGTAATGACAATTTTATGGGTATATGGTGATTCTAGGTAATGGGTGAAAAAAAAGAGGAAATTGAAAGTGGTGAAGAAGATTAATCAATTTTTGAATTTGGTGAGGATGACAACTTTATGAGTGTGGTGGTGCTAGGTAACGATTTTGAAAAAAAAGAATGAAAATTGAAGATGGTGAAGAAGAAAAAATTATATTAGAAATGGTGATGGTGATATTTAGTGGTGGATGACGAAGAAGAAGAAGAATTGAAGGTGATATGACGGCGGTGAAGAACAAAGAATCAATAGTGAATAAGGTAGCCGGATTTTTCCGTGAGATAAGAAATGGAGTGGGTGAGATTTTGTGATGAAGAAGGTATAATTATTAGAGAATTTTAATAATTAATTAGAGATTAATTAGTATAAAATATTGTTAACAAAAGAAAAGTAATTAATAAAGAAAAGAAAACAATTTTTTAAAATAAAAAATCATAACTTCTGACATGGCGCTGACGTAGCGCTAATGTGGCGGCGAGTGTATTACACCACACTGTATTACACCACACCCTGTGAGAGTGGTGTTACACGTCTCAGGGTGGTATTAAAAATTCACTTTTGAATAGTAAAGATGTGTAATAGGTCATCATGATAGTTTAAGCGTGTAAATGACTTTTCCATATAAATTCAGGAGGAATTTATGCCTTTTCCCTTATTATAATGATGAAATACATCATATAATGTTCCATTGATTTATTGTAATAGTGTCGTAGTCTTTTTTTCTTCTTCTTATCTTGCGATTACTATTCGATAATCCTATATATTTTATTCATTACCTTATTTTATCTTTATTTTATAATTACTGTACTTCAAACTTTACTTTTTCTTTATAATATTATAAATATATAAATGTATTTGTTTGCAACAAATCTTATTGATAAATCAATATGAGTACAATTGTGTTCATCTCTTCATTATTCTTTCATAAAATTTATCTGTGATTCGAGTCCCATAAGATTTATCGTATTTCTTTAACTAGAATGATTTGATTTGACCATGAATATTTCATGAATTTGCGAAATATTCGAAATGCTTCTTAAAGGGAATATAATATCCTTTATATATGCGTGAACAAGAGTTTAGGGTTATGTACAGGGGCGGACCCACGTGTTGTCCAGGGGGTTCACCCGAACCCCCTTGATAAAAAATTACATTGTATATATAAGGTGAATTTTCTGAATTTATGTGGATATATATATTTTGAACCCCCTCAATGACAAGGTGAAGGAGATAGCCCAACGGCAGCTCCCTTCAATATAAAGCCTGACGTCCAGGGATCGAATCCTTGGGTTAGCCTTTTTTTTAGTTTTTTACTTTCAGTTTTTTTTTTTAATTCCAATTCCGATTTTCATGTTTTTTTTAAAAATAAAAAGTGCTAAAATGTGGTGTTAAACCCAAAAAATTCAAGGGTCCCATACTCCCATTCCTAAAAGCTAATAACTTTTTCACTTTTCAAATCCCTAAATCACTTTCTTGTTCTTCCCCAACACTCAAAACTCAAATATTAAAATCATCTCCCATAATATTCTATTGTTGATTTGACATATTTTAAAGGGCTAACTTTTTGTTTCACTGTAATCACTTATGTTAGTTTCGGATTTTTTGTAACGAAACTAACTTTTTGTACCTATAAACTATACACTACTACTTTCTTGATTTTTTTTTTTGTTGGCTTATTTACACATTTATACTTTTATTTTTCGAATCCCCTGAACAAAAATCCTGGGTCCGCCACCGGTTATGTAGCCTCTAATTGAAATTGAACACACCTTGTAAAGTCTCAACTCGAATTAAACACATTTAGTAGAGTTCAAAAAAATTCAATGTCTATAGTATTCTTTAGATTGATGATGCATGATATTACTATATAAGAAAAGCATCAATTGAAAAATGATAATAGGTAAATTTTGAAAATTATTTTTTCTCGTTTTATTAGAAAAAACATTTTCCAAATAATATTTTTAAAAATATTCTATAAAATGCCTCTGATGGCTTTCAATCTTCTTATTTGGACAGCCACGTGGTTATTACGTGATTTTTAAGGTCTTTCTTCCTTGGCTGGCTTTTTAATACCAAAAATGAATTGGTGCCAACTGCCAAGTGGCTCATAAAGTCAAATACACTTCCTAATTATTTTTTAAAAAATCTTAATTAAAAAGGTTAATAATAATGGAGAAACTAATTGTTCAATGCAAAAGACAATAAGAACATATTTGCCGAAAAGGTCAAAAGAGTTTTGGGTTTCTATTAGTTGAACTTTTCAAATTAATTGTTACGTGATCCTACTTCAAGTCCTAATTATTTATATTAAAATCCCTTATTTCTCTCCTAAGGGATTGTAATTTCATATTAAAACTATGTGATTCCTAAAATTTATATTATTATTTATCTGTAATTTTTTCGGTATATACTTCTAATAAAATACAATTCTCAAGATTTTAAAATATTAGCTAAACAAACTAATCCTTTTTATCCATTTTAAATATCATGCTTATTAAAAATAGGTAGTCTAAATTTTATTTTTTTTATATTTAAAAAATTTAGATATAATTAATCATTTATTTTCACCTTTACTCTCTCTTAATATTAAACTATAAGTGTGTGGAGAAAAACAAAAGTTAATTTTCAGAAGCTAAAACAAGTAGCATTTGCCTGAAAACACTTTTTAAGAAATATTTTAGAGAAAAAATACACTTACAATTACTTTTTACAAGTTTGGCGAAACATTAATTGTTAAGTTCAAAAGTGTTTGTAAATTTGGCCAAACACGGAGTATTTTCTAACCAAATACATATATTTTTGTTTCGAAAATAAATTGATTTTAGAAGTTTGACTAAATATGTTATAAATATGCAGAGAAATTAATGTGTTTGAAAATAAGAGTCGTATTAAATTGAAATTAACGAATAATAAGATTAATTTTTTAACTATACGATTAATAATGAAGTAATATAATACTCGTAACGACTGAGCCCTGATGTGCATCTGAAGCCGCGTAGAGAATAATTGTTCTACTATGATTAATTAAACAAAATAACAAAAAAAGAAAAGAAAAAGATACAAGTTTGAAATTGGAACAATGTGAACAGAACAAGTGGCCCAACTCATAACACAAATTTGGGATTTTAGCAGCCTGGTTGGTCAGGTCTTTCATGGTGGTTAACCATCATCTCACGATCAGCAAATCTTCAATTAATCTCCATTTTCAAGTCAGTGTGGCCCTCCATCATCATCGTCATCATTCTACTGAATCCATATTAAAACGAAGCTTCCGAAAACAACCACGAATTTAGGGGAGACCGAGCTGCCATTCCTTGATGACTTCTTATCAATTTCTCAGATCTCCCCTTCATAAACCCATACATACATCTACTACTCCTTTTCTAGCCGCTCGAAGATCTGTATATAGTTGATTGGTTTTGTTCCGAATCGGTATCCAATTACTAGCTTCAGTTTGCTGGCTCTTTTGTCTTTTTTGAGGTGATAATTGAGATTTTGTTTTCGACTCTATTTGGCGGGAAATTGGATTTGTCCTCATCTTACATTTTGGAATTTTGAATTCAAACAGGTCATTATCCTGATCCCTTTATAAGGATTTCGTATTATTATACCTGAAGAAGTAAGGAAGAGGATGGTGATTTCGGATAATACCAGAGGGTTAATTCTGGCAATATCATCAAGCTTGTTTATTGGAACGAGCTTTATATTGAAGAAGAAAGGTCTAAAGCGTGCTGCTGATGCTGGCACTCGAGCAGGTTTGTTGATCTTTAATCTCAATTGAATTGCAAATCAGCATATTTGACTTATCCTTTTCTAATTGTTAAATAGAAGCCTTGTTCACAATGTAAATTGTTCAGAGTTAAAGAGAGTTTTGTCTAACTTTACATCGAAGCTAAAGTGTTACTATAGAACTTTTGCTTGCATTTTATTATTTGGTTTACTTACCGGAACGGATAACATTCGAGATCATGCAGGATTATACACAAAAGATTCTGTTTATTATCTCAGTTATTGTTGTTAAGGGCTTATTAAGAAATTTCAATCTTTTAGGAAACTTGGATGTCTACAATCTGGTATCTAGACAGTGGTCTCGGGTTCAGTTTTAGGAGTCAATTTGACACAGGTTATATTGAGAAATTTATTGGATTGCCAATTTCAAGTTATTGCATCTTAAGATCTGCCTAGGATTTGATAGACATTCTAATTGAAGATTAGTTTGGAAAATTTTCCATGGAGATCATATTGATAAGTTAGGAAGCTGTTCACATACAAAAATTATTCTGTGAAGCCCTTACAGATGCGTTGTTGCAAACTAAAGACTATCAACTTGTTAGTCATGAGCAAGATGAAGAGGCAAAGATATATATGGTGGGGGTTCCATATTTCAATATAGTTTCTATAGTATATGTAATGATCATATGGAAATTTTAAAAAATGTTAGTATGTAAACTTATGGTTTGTCCATGTTCTGTGAAGTGTTTTCTTAGATATCCGTGTGGAAGTACCCTCAAGGGCGGCCGGTTTACCTCTCTTGTGTGGTTTGCGAGTTATTATAATTGAGTCGGGTAATGGTTGCAGGCTCTCTTGTCATCAAAAAAGGATAACCGTGTGGAAGTTTAGATATATGTTTGAAGTTGTGGAGAATTATTAATACCTTTGATGGTTTTATGGACTCTTATTATGCCAGAGATTTTGATAAAAAGGATCACTCACAGGCTATAAATTTTGTATTGGTGGTTGTGTTGGTTGCTGGAAGGTGCCATTACAACATCTTGTAACATTATCTATTATGTGGCTATATATATGGCTATGGCTGAGGCGATTAAAGAAGTTTTGAGGTTAAAGGGTTTGTTTGACCAGCTTAGTCCATGTCGGGTGTAATTACTATTTATTTTCATTGAGTTGGTATCAGTTAGAAATATGAAATACTTCAGGGTCTTCTGCTTTGTTTTTAAGAAATTGCTGTTGAAATTTCTTCTGTTCTCTTGATATATCAATTCTATTCATTTTTTAAATTAAAACTGCAATGTTTTATTTGCTTATTTTCAGTTGTTCTGAAGTCTTTTAGTGCCACATTATCATTGTCTAATTTATGATTCATGACTCTAAACTAATTAAAATCTGTAATACAAGATCATTTTGTCCATCACATACTGTGCCAACTTCTGGTCGCTCACTTAAACAGTTATTCTGATATTTACTGCAGGAGTTGGAGGCTATGCGTATTTGCTTGAACCACTTTGGTGGACAGGCATGATATCAAGTGAGTAAATCATGAATTGTCTCAATGCCTTAACCCACTTTTCGGATAATGAATGTATTGGTATTGTGTGGTTTGGATTTTGATGAAAATTTTGGATTTGGATTATGTAGTGATCGTTGGGGAGGTGGCCAATTTTGTGGCTTATATTTATGCTCCAGCAGTTCTGGTGACCCCTCTTGGTGTTTTGAGTATAATTATCAGGTATGATTTTTGAACTTTATGAACTGTTTGTACGCTCTAATAATGAAACATGAGTGGTGTTGACAAAACTTAGCTTGGTGAATTTTTGAATAGTGCTATTTTGGCGCACTTTCTGTTGAAAGAACGATTGCAAAGATTGGGTGTACTGGGATGCATTTCGTGCATCATGGGCTCAGTGGTTATTGTTATCCATGCACCTCAGGAGAATATGCCAGCTTCTTTAGAAGAAATCTGGATTTTGGCAACTCAACCAGGTTTGAATTTTGTGTCTTTAGCATAAATGTTTTTCTGTTTACCATAGGTCATCGCACTTATAGAAGTAATTACTTATTTCTTCATTACTGCCTCTGTCTGCAGCATTTTTGGCTTATGTAGCTGCAACTTTATCGGTGGTGCTAGCTTTGATTTTGCATTTTGAGCCTCGCTATGGGCAGACAAATATACTGGTTTATTTGGGAATCTGTTCCTTAATGGGTTCATTCACGGTAATTTGTTTTCTTTTAAGCTACCATTCTTAGCTGCAATGTGGACACAACTGTTTCTGTATGTGGTGCGGTTTGCATATATCAACAGTTTGCTACCTTGTCCAGAGATTGGTTGCTGTAGTTTTTTCATGGTTCTTTGCAGATTGTCAGCATAAAGGCTATTGGAATTGCAATAAAACTTACTTTGGAAGGAATAAGTCAAGTTGCTTATCCTCCGACATGGTTTTTTCTTTCTGTTGCAGTGATATGCGTCATCACACAGCTAAATTACCTTAATAAGGTAATACTTTATCTATAGAGTAGAATGGATAAAGGGGATTTGAGAAGCCGACCCCAACTAATTTGTGATTGATTTGTTCTGAATTGATGTATTCTTATCAACCTATCAAGCCTTTGCTTGCCCATATCCGAGAGTAGTTTAGATCATACATCTATGATCTATGTGCATATTTTCTATCATTCATTTAGATTTAGATATTAAAGTAATTATTCTTCTTTATGCACTCCTTCTATTGGTGCTAATTTTATCATAGTGTGTCTCGGTATTTGTCAGAAAGATAAAGTGTAAGGTTGATAATGAGAATTGATACCTACTATGCTAGAACGTTCTTCAGAACTGCAGACTTTGTTTATGTTTCTTTCAGGTTTTTGTAATTTGGAAATATAATTCAGCTTAAGATTTATTTTTGATGAACGTCATTAGATGCCCATGAATAGTTTAATGTCCACCTTGCACAGTCCTCTAGGAATGCCTTTTCTCATCCTATGTTGAGAAACAGGGTATCACAGTTCAGTTCCTTGAGTCACTTGTTGGTCTTTCTTAAAAGCTTAATGATTGAGCAGCATAACTTTGGATATCTCAAACAAGTAGTTCCGTTTTCTAATATAGCACAATATTCTGGTCTATTGTCGTGTTAAATTTTCCTAATTAGCTGATTGGGGGATGCATAATTGATTGAACAACCTTTTGACTGCTGCTGGACGACTAAAAAATTAGTTGGTTTGAAATGTGTACTATTAACATGAGATGTGTAATTTTGTTTTGGAGTTTATGACATGCATGATTGTTATGGGTCATTCAAGGTGGTACCCTTTGGGGAGTTTAAAAACATTTCTGATATCTATACATCCTTTGATAGGCACTGGATACATTCAACACTGCAATTGTTTCTCCAATATATTATGTAATGTTCACCACAATGACCATCATCGCAAGTGCAATAATGTTCAAGGTATTCTGTCAATTGAAGCTCTTCTTCGTTATGGTCCTCTATGAATATGGTACAGGGTATTATGAATAGTCATCTCACTTTGCAGGACTGGGCAGGACAAAGTGCCAGCGACATAATTTCTGCGATATGTGGATTTATAACTGTACTTTCAGGAACAGTCATGCTCCATGTCACTAGAGAGCAGGACCCAGTTCCTTTGCCAGGTATGGATTAGACTAAAGTTTACTGGAAGTTCTTATCCTCACATATTATATATGTTCATTCTAGATACAGTGCTACCTTGCCTATTATCTACAACAAGGATGTCATCACATCTTTCTGTTGCACTCCTTTAAAAAACAGATGTTGAACTAGGCGTGATTACTGCTACTTCTGCGTTCCTTTGTAGTTTGGTGCATCATCACCAAGGGAGAATATATTTTACAGTGTCATATTATTTGATTTATTGACATACTCGCTAGCTATTCCATTTGGGATGATCGCCAAGCCTCTTGAACACATTTTTGACAGACGCATACATGTGTACTTTGTTAAATTAGGTCTTAGGCCTAACTCACACCCCAAAAGCTAGCTCAAAGGGAGGAGGATTGCCCAAGCCTTATAAGGAGTCCACCCATCTCATTAACCACCGATGTGGGACTTTTGTCATTCTTTAACACCCCACCTCACGCCCAGTGCTTAGCATCTGGTGCGTGGGCAATTTTTATTTTGGGGGTCCCAACATCGGGTGAGACGGGCCCTGCTCTGATACCATGTTAAATTAGGTCTTAGGCCTAACTCACACCCCAAAAGCTAGCTCAAAGGGAGGAGGATTGCCCAAGCCTTATAAGGAGTCCACCCATCTCATTAACCACCGATGTGGGACTTTTGTCATTCTTTAACATACTTCTGATGTTATATCACCATAGTAGAAGTTGAAATATGAGAATGAACTTTTCGTATCTAGACATGCATCTCTGCTAGCACTGCTATTTTTCTACTTCTAATATTAAATTGGTATATGCAGGAACTGTAACATGGTACGATGGGGAACAAATAAAGGCTATAGAGGATGGACATTACATCCTGTTGCATGATTCAGAATACTTAGACTCATATAGTGTCTCGACGAAGAATTAGAGTGGTTGATTGCAGAACTGGAAGTTCTATCACAGCCCATTCTTGATTTGTGCAGTAGAGGAAATGAGGTTCTCGAGTTCTCATTTAAGCTGATTAATCTTGAGCTTCACAACTGCTTGGCAATTTCTTCCTATGTGCATAAGGCTAGAGGGAGAGGTTTTGATTTTTCAAGATTTCTTGAGCAACATGGGGATACATCTGGACATGGTTTTCTTGCAAATCTCTAATTGTCTAATTGCAGTCGGGGTTTGTACATATATGGCTTCTTTCTAGTGTAATTATTCATTATTTTTTCATAATGAGATATAGCATATGTTTTTTCTGAAGGATGATAAGTGGTCTTCTTGCTGTTGGTATGTTTGTTTAGATATTAAGTCAAATTTTAGTGAAACTCAATCATTTGACACCCATACACAAGATCAAAATAGAAATTTGGAGCACGGGGTAATATAACGGGATAATGAAAGATCGAGTTTGAATTAATCAAAATCACATAATCCCCTTTAACTTTACAAGAGAAGCAACATCAATTGATTATGAGATACGTATTGAAAACACTCATAAACTTGATGTGAATTATTACTTTAGTCCTTCAACTATTGATAGTCTTAAAAACACTCCTCTACTTGATTAAGTAATTTAAGAACACCCCTCTTATGCCACATGTCATTCGCCTATGCGTATATGTGGAATTTTTTACTGATGTGACGTACACATAGATATATATAGTAAAATAAAAAAAACATTCAATAATTAAATGCTAAAATTTAATAATGAAGATTTTTTTTTTAAAAAATAATTTTTTTTTCTTACCTTACCCCATCCCCTACCCAGGTACCCCCACCCCCTCACCCCTCAAAATTTTTAAAAAGTTTTTCTCCGACTCCCTTCCCCCCCAAAAAAAAGTACGCTTAAAATAAAATATTTTTTTTTCTTATCCTACCCCTCTCCCCTCCAAAAAAAAAAAAAAGGTTTAGAATAATTTTTGTTTTTTGGGGTGCGTGGGTAGTGGGTGTAAAGCTAGGGGTACTGGGTAGATGATGGGGTGGGGTGATAAAAAAAATGAAGTTCTTTTATCTTCTTAAATTGCTAAATTCCTAACATTTAATTATTTAAATGTTCTTTAAATATTTTTTCTATTACACCTACTTATGTGTACGCCCCACGTCAGTAGAAAATTTTACATATATATACATGTGGCATAAGCGGGGTGTTTTTAAATTCACTTAATCAACTAGATGAGTGTTTTAAGACTGTCAATAGTTGGGGGACTAAAGTAATAATTCACGTCAAGTTTAGAAGTGTTTTCAATACTTATTTCATTGATTATTTGAATAATCACTAAGACTTGTTTTATGATGACTCTTGATCTACAATCTAAGTGCGACTTGGTTAGTATATCAGGACAATTCATTATTTTATTAATTGACTAATTTAGCTTAACGATCTTTCAAACTTGTATTAGACTACATTTTTGAGATCCGTCAATCGATTAATTATGAATTGATTACCTTGAAATAGCATTAGCGGAATGCTTGTATTCTTTTCCCTTTTGCGTCGTACTGCCATTCCGACTAAATTCATTAAGGGTGTATTTGATATAAAGAAAATTATTTTTCAATTATTCCATGATTGATTGGTCAAATTTTTTTGAGAAATATTATTTCTAGGAAAACAAGTTTCCTAGATAGAGAAGTTTGATTTTAGTCTAGAATTAACTACACTAGCTTCATTTTTACCCTCATATTATTTGCCTAAATTACATAGAAATGTTGCCTTTAGTTTAAAGAACATTAATTTAAAAGACAAACCAATTTTCTAGAAAATTTATAAATCTCTCTAAACAGAAAATGTTATACGTAGTGGGGAATGATGATCGTGCAGATCACAACAAGGATACCAACATTGTTAATAAGCCAGCTAAAAGGCATATAATAATTAAATAAAAGAGTAATTCTGGTGTGTCAAAGAATAATATCCTCTAAATTACAAACAAATAAATATAAGAATGGTTAACATAATATCTCAAATCACAACAAAGATGTATATGCATGATTAAGATAAATGTGGAGAAAGATTCCTAAAATAGTATATCCTTAAAAATAATACTTAAGCTATTGAGGATTATGGCAGCTAAGTTGGTGAGCTCCCATCTTCCTCTATTTAGGTACAAGGTTTGAATTCTCCAAAAAATACAACGATGACTTCGTTTTCGGGTCTTGTACACACCGTTCATCACACGATGAGAGCTGATCATGCCCGAAGTCGTTATCTTAACCGCAAGGCGGGGATACAGAAGGCAGGACTAATAACTAGAGTGAAGTCGTAACAAGATAGCCATACAGGAAGGTGCGGGTGGACCACCTCCTTTTCAGAGAGAGCTAATGCTTGTTAGATATTTTGATTTGACACTGCTTCATACCCCAAAAAGAAGAAGGGAGATACGTCTTACATTCACTTCTCTTCGTAAAAAATAATTTTAAAAAAATTGTAGTGTATGATATTCTTCATGCAATATTTACTTTTATATCCTTGATTTATTAGTTCTTCTATTTTATTGATTGGACTTGAGAAAGAAACTAATAAATACAATCCAACACTCTCATGTTTTCAATCGGATTTAGATGATTTTTTACAAAAGCATATATATTGTTAGGGTAGGTAGATAATTAAATTGAACACAAATGCTAACAACCCCCCTTTGTCAAACATGTAAACCACACCAGCCGTTCCCTTTTAGAAATCGCCTGATAACTATCGCCCATGTACGATCCATACTAGATCTGACCAACTACACTCTTATGTTTTCAATCGGATTTTAGATGATTTTATTACAAAAGCATATATATTGTTGGGGTAGGTAGATAGTTAAATTGAACACAATCGCTAACAACCCCTCTTTGTCAAACATGTAAACCACATCAGACGTTCCCTTTTACCAATCGCCCCACAACTATTGTCCATGTACCTCCTTTGTCAAACATGTAAACCACACCAGACATACCCTTTTACCAATCACCCCACAACTATCGTCCATGTACGATCTATACTAGATCTAACCAACTACCCATCCAAATACCTGTACAATAAAAAAATAAGAGCAATTCAAAGAGAATCTAGGTTCATAATTATAATGAGTTTAATATTTTAGTTCTTTCCTGGCCCTTTTGATTCTATTTTATTATCTTCCATATTTTCATTGTTAATTAAATTTGCAATTGAAAGAGAATCAACGAGAAATCTGCTTGTGGTTGTTGGCCATTAACCCTCCTATGTACGTCTATATATATATATATACAAAAATTAAAAGTAAATAGCGGGGGTTTTATCTGAAAAGAGAAAAATCTAAATAAATAGCGGGGGTTTTAAACCCCATCTAAAAATATAATTTTTTATACAAAATATATAATACAACATCAATATTTTTATACTGTATTTTTAGTTCATGAAATACAAAATACATTTTTGAAAACTTCACTTGCTATTTGAAATTACTCTCAGTCCTCACTTCTACTCTTCTCTCACAACTACACTTCTCTACACTGCCATTTCTCTGCCACTTCAGCTACCTCACAACTCTGCAAACTTCTGGTGAGTTAACCAGATTCAGAATTGAGATAGGCGTTCTAAGATAATATTTTCCACTTTTCACCTCTTTGGAAAATGAACCTACCTCACCTCTTTGGATATTCTCATCTGAATCGCCAGAGATTTTGTTTAATAAGGATGTAGTAGTGGAGGTAGAATTAGTAGAGGCAACAAATTATTGAGTCTTTTTCCTAGATATCTTGCACCTTTTCAACTCCATTGATTGTTAAATGAATCAGTTATTACTTGATTCTTTTTTTTGTTTTCCATTCATGGACTTAATATGATATTTGTGTACAAGTCAAAGTCATACAAGCTTCTAGGTTGTAGTTAACCACATTACAGTCTGCCTCTTATTCAGTTGTATGGTGTTTCGTATATTCAAGAAGAGATAAACGCATTACGATTTAATTCATGTCTAAACTAATTAAAATATTTTCATTGTGCTTGGGAACGATATCTAGTGGCAGTGAGGAGGTTAGAGGAAGGTGGGAAACAGAGATATAAGGAGTTTGTAGCTGAGATTTAGGAAATTGAAAAGGTTAAGCATCTAATGTTGCGAGGTTAAAAAGCTTATTATTAGGCTCTTGATGAGAAGCTTCTGATTAGTGATTTCATTTCTAATGGCAACTTGGCTTCTACTCTTCACGTGAGCTTTTCATTATAGTAAAATACCTTCACTTTTGTTTGTCTAGTAGATATTAACTGTTGAAAGAATCATTAACGCATTCATATTTTAGACACTTGGGGTATACTATATTCTTACCATAAGTAGCATTATACACTGATGGATGTTTTGTACTTTTCAAATTGATGTGTGCAAAGTGTAATTCGCACTACTAAAAAATTGTCAATAAACGACGGTCAAAAGCGACGGACTGCGTCGTTTTTTTGGTCAAAATCGACGGAAAAACGATGCAGTCACCTCCGTCGCTTTTTAACCCGACGCTTTTTAAAAAGCAACGAACTGCGTCACTTTTTTACTTTTTATTTTTTAACAAAAGCGACGGACTCCGTCGTTTTATTTTTATTTTCATTTTTTTAAATTTCTAAAAGGCGACATAGTCCGTCGCTTTTGTGGAAATTTTATTTTTGAAAATCCCATAAAAGCAACGGACTAAACCACGCTGTCCATCGCTTTTCTAGGTTTTTAAAACCCAGAAAAGCGATGGACTAAACCACACTGTCCGTTGCTTTTTCTGCAATATATTTGACAGTAGCAGCTCGCAGCTTCTGCTGCCCACCTGCAAATGCAATTCAATTCAATTCTACACTATTCAGCTCAATCAAACACACACAATTATAAACAATCTAAACAAAACATAAAACAACAAACTTAAAATAACATTCAAAAGTATCTAAATCATAAATTAAAGACTTATAAAGTCTTTTAAAATTCGTTTCAAAATTTCAAAAAGTTCATAAATGTCTAGAGATCTAAACTAGGGAGTGAGATCTACATAATCATCCTCATCACTCTCGTCGGCGGTGTCATCGGGAGCCGAAGTAGTAGGTCGACGAGCGAGGTTCATCACTTGTTCTTTAATTGGCTGAACGGTCTCACTCATGCTTTCTTGTTCAGCTACTCTTTTCCACTTCGACTCTGCTAGTGTCGTTGTAAGTTTAGCTATTTGATCCGACATATAAGCAATCTGAACACCGTCAAGTGCCTCGGTTTGACGTGACGATCCAATACCTTCTAAGCCTAACTGAAGGCGTCTAACATCGTTGCGAGAGACTAGACCATAGCATCTACCCTTGTGTGTCCCCCCTACCACTTTTTATTTCCAAATCTGAGTGGACACTTCAGGTGTCAATAGGACCGAACTATCTAGATTCTCAGCGACGTACTTATGAAAGTCATTCTGCATATTAAATATAAAAATTGACATCAATATATATACATATCATAAATACATTCACTATTGATATATATTATTCATATTAAATAACTTACAAAAGTTCGTTCGGCCCTTTCCTCCACCCACACATCCGGATCCGACTCATTTTTTGTTTTCTTCCTGACATGAGTCTTCTTGAAAACCTCTGGTTCAATGGGAGTGCGTCCCAATTCTTTTTCCTATAAATAAAAACTGAAATTTATAACGATATATATGTATCAACTAATTATTTATTTAAAAGTTTGAATTAGAACTTACCATCTCTCGTGCAATTGTTCCAACCGTCTTTGCACCTCTGGTGTGTAACGAGCCACCTTTAAGACTGCCTCTAGCCATTTTGGCTTGATATGATATTTTCTTAAACTTGTCAGTGTTCCAATACTGACCCAATTCATCAAAAACATGAGGTAACATCCAACCGGGACGTTCACCACTATCCCGAACGCTCTTTAGCCAGCTAGACAGTCTGGCGGATGCCTTCCTCTCAAATGTGGTCCCAATGATCAAATTGTACCTCGATTCCCAAGTACACATAGTCTGATTTTTTTTTTGAATAATGTTAATTAAATCGATAGTAAAAAAAAGTAAAGTATACTAAACTTAACTAAAAAATATATACCTTAAAGTTATTAAACATCGCCTGGCGTATACTATTTGG
>NW_006239669.1:29198-29341 GCF_000226075.1 Solanum tuberosum | reverse complement strand
TTAGCCTGTTTAGTCTGGCTAACTCCAAGATGCTCGTGATGTCTATCACCGTCACCGTCTGATGACAACTGTATGCAAATTTACTTGTATAATATATATAAAAATCATAAATTAAATAAAATTAGCAAAATACACTTACATAT
>NW_006239669.1:26348-27652 GCF_000226075.1 Solanum tuberosum | reverse complement strand
TTCAAGTTCAAGTTCTAAGTTCAAGTTCAAATTCAAAGTTCAAGTTCAAGTTCAAGTTTTAAGTTCTAAGTTCTAAGTTCTAAGTTCATGACATTCAAAAAGTTCAAGTTCTAAGTTCAAGTTCAAGTTCAAGTTCTAAGTTCAAGTTCTAATTTCAAGTTCTAGTTCTAAGTTCACGTTCAATTTCAAGTTCTAAATTCAAGTTCAAGTCTAATTTCAAGTTCAAGTTCTAAGTTCAAGTTCTAATTTCAAGTTCTAGTTCTAAGTTCACGTTCAATTTCAAGTTCTAAATTCAAGTTCAATTCTAATTTCAAGTTCAAGTTCTAAGTTCAAGTTTTAGTTCTAGTTCAAGTTCAAGTTCAAGTTCAAGTTCAAGTTCAAGTTCAAGTTCAAGTTCAAGTTCAAGTTCAAGTTCAAGTTCAAGTTCAAGTTCAAGTTCAAGTTCAAGTTCAAGTTCAAGTTCAAGTTCAAGTTCAAGTTCAAGTTCAAGTTCAAGTTCAAGTTCAAGTTCAAGTTCAAGTTCAAGTTCAAGTTCAAGTTCAAGTTCAAGTTCAAGTTCAAGTTCAAGTTCAAGTTCAAGTTCAAGTTCAAGTTCAAGTTCAAGTTCAAGTTCAAGTTCAAGTTCAAGTTCAAGTTCAAGTTCAAGTTCAAGTTCAAGTTCAAGTTCAAGTTCAAGTTCAAGTTCAAGTTCAAGTTCAAGTTCAAGTTCAAGTTCAAGTTCAAGTTCAAGTTCAAGTTCAAGTTCAAGTTCAAGTTCAAGTTCAAGTTCAAGTTCAAAAAACCCTAAAATAAAAATCTTCAATTATCTATACCTAACTAACAATAATCAAATCAAAGTAACAATTGAATAACACCATTACTTTCACAACTCTTCATCCTCAATCTTCTCCAACTGTTGCAATTTCAAGGTTATTTCTCTGTTTTGATTTCTTAGGCCTTGGCATTGGGGCAACACCTTTGATAAGTATAGTAATAGATGTGCTCAATAACATCAAGCAACAAAAGGACATTGAAGATAGCACTAAAGGTAGTAAAAGAAGTCCTTTTACAACCCAACAAACAAAAACAATAATATACTAACAAACAATCAATTATAATCACTAGAATTGAAAAAAAAAACTAAAATGTAACCCTACTTGCTGGCTGCTACAGCAACGGCAACGGGCTAGAGACGGCGACGAACAAGGGCAGCGACGGCGACGGGAGCTAGGGATCAAAACCGATATATATATATAGAGAGAGAAGGGAGAGAATAAAAGTGAAGAGAGAGAGAGAGAGGAAAATAAGAATATGTCAATTTGTTT
>NW_006239669.1:16573-26305 GCF_000226075.1 Solanum tuberosum | reverse complement strand
AAAATAAAATAAATTAAAAACGACGGACAACGTGGTTATTTTTTAATTTATATTTAATTATTTTTAATAAAAGCGACGGACGGCGTCTCTATATATATTTAATAAATAATTATTAATTATATATATATTTGCGCAAAAATCCGCGAAAAAAAGCGACGGACTAAGAAATGCCGTCCGTCACTTTTTGTAAAATAATTTAAAAAATAATTATTTTTATTAAAAAGCGACGGACAGTGTGGCAAAAGGCGTCACTTTTTGGAGCGACGCCATCCGTCGCTTTTCTGTCCGTCGTTTTTTAGTAGTGTCGTTTGCCTCACCAATCGTAGATAAAAGGACTTTGTGACTGGAACCGTTTCTCATTTTAATTTACTAGATTGGTATTATACTTATTGATCACTCTTTTGAGGAGTGGAAATACAGTATAAGACTTTTGGTATTAGGTTAGTTAGGAGTTTGGGATGTTGAAGGATTTATTCACTAGTATAACTGTTTAATATATGCCTGATGACGAAATAATGACTATTAGCAATTATTCACATTCCATCTAGTGATAATTTTATCTGGAATGTGTCTCATGTGCTTGCAATCTTTGAGTGAAGGATGATTGTTTGTGACTTAATACTACGCTTAGTATTTAAGCCTGATTGTACTAGCTGATGATAATCTTTTATAATGTATCACAGATGGAAAGTAATCTGCATAATGAGTAAATCAAGAACCTAACATTTTTTTGGGTCAAACTATCCATTTATTAGTAATAACAAAATCAGAAAATAAGGTCCTCGCGTTACATCATTCTTACAGCCCTTTCACAAATCTAATACATATAATCAATAAAACTACCCCATCCTCCCATGTTTTACACTACTTTGTGCCTATACATTGTCTCTTTGTAATATATCTTCAATCCACCCTTTATCTTTACAAGTATGTTTCCTATGCACTATCTCCATGATTCTGTATTTAGCATCCATCTTTATCAGCTTCAGTACTTTTGTAAGGATAGAGACACTTTTTTTCCAGAGTGCCTCATTCCGTGCCATCCAAATATGGTATACTGTTGTTGCCAAGATTGACCATATAAAAGCTCTACTTATCTTACCTCTGGCCTTTCTTTCACATCTCATCCACATGTCCTGTGACCTGCATCCATTGTAGTGCACCCCTTACCCCTTAGACACCGTTGCGAGTAGTCACATTGAAAGAACATGTGTTCTCTCATTTCTGGTTTGCTTTCGCATAGGATACATGTATCCTCTTCACACACACCAAAGAAGCAAGTCGTGCTTGTGTGAGGAGTCTATTGTGCATCATGACCCAACAAATAAAGCTATGCTTTGGTACATTTACATTATTCCATACCCCTCTCCATCTTGGCTAGTGTTCACCTGCTCCCCTTTTCCATTGGTACCTACTTTGAATTGTATATTTCCTAGCTGCTGTTAGCCATCCATTTTTCACATATTCAGGAGAAAACTCCTTCGGTGCGCACACTCTTTTCCAATACAAACAACTATCAATTGGAGGCCTATATTGCCACCACTTCTTCTCCTTGAGGTAGATGTGATTGATCCATTTAACCCATAGATTGTTTGTTTTTCTCGCAATATTCTGTACATAGTTTGCTACAACAACTTCATTCCATGTCATACATTCAATGATACCCAATCCTCCCTCATTCCTTGGTCTGCATACTAGGTCACATGCTATTAGTGGGGCTTTGTTTATGTGCTCCTGACCACTCCATAAGAAGTTTCGACATATATTTTTTATCTGCTTTCATACTTTCCTCGGTAATAAGAAAGTAGTGGCCAGTAGGAATGTATGTGTAGAAGAATAGAGTTCACCAGCTGCACCCTTCCAACATATGATATGTTTTTGGATCCCCATGATTTTATTATACAAGACATCTTGTCAATCAACACTTCACAATCAATTGTTGAGATTTTCTTGGAGGCTATTGAAATCCCTAAGTACCTAAATATCATCTTCCCGTTTTCATACCAGTCAGCTCACAAAGATCTTCTACTTCCTTATGTATCATATTTGCTGAAAATATGTTTGATTTTGCTTCATTTGTATTTAATCCAGATGACAATGAAAAGCCTTCAATCCTCTTAGCATTAACACTATTGATCTGAAAGTACCTTTACTAAACATCAACATGTCATCAACAAAGCACAAATGGTTGAGCCTGATTGTTTTGCACTTTGTATGGAATTCAAAACATCCTAATTCAGTCACCCTTCCCATAATTCTGGTGAATTACTCCATGCAAATCATAAATAACAATAGTGAGATAAGATTTCCTTGTCGCAACCCCCTCTTTCCAATTATGCCTCCATGTATTCCTCCATTAATAGCGATGGAGTATTGTGTAGTGGATAAACATTCCACATACCATTTGATAATTTTTTTGGGAAATTCAGCCCATTCATCATCTCTTACACAAACTCCCACTCTACAGAATCATACGCTTTCCTTAAGTCTAACTTTATCAACCAACTCTTGGTAGTGTTCTTCCTATTATATAGCCTTACAAGGTCTTGACATATCAAGATATTCTGCGCAATTGTCCTTCCATTTACAAACGCACTTTGATTCTTTGAACTCATACTTGGCAATACTCTTTTCAATCTGTGACACAACATTTTTATATCACTTTGTATATTGTGTTACAACACGCAATTGTTCTAAAATCCCTTACATGGTCAACATGTGTTGATTTAAGGATAATAGTGAGTATTGTGTCATTTACTCCTTTCAACATTTTCCCTGTCTGGAAGAATTGTAGCATCCATTCCATCATATCCTTACCAGTCCTCCATGCGTCTTTAAAGAATTTTCTACCATAGCCATCAGGGCCTGGAGATTTGTTCGCCTCAATCTCTCACAATGTTGTTTTTACATCGACCTCTATGAATTCTTAGCTCAATATTTCTCGTTGTTCCATAGTAGCAAGTGCCCCTTTTTTACCACCTCACTGCATACATGTTGTCTCTCCGAAGTCTTTGTCTCTAGCAAGTCTGTGTAGTACTCTATGAATGCCTTCACAATCCCATCTAACTCAGTTTGTTGTTGCCCCATTTTGTCTTTGATTCGAAAGACTCTATTCATATTCCTCTTTGCCTTTAGGACACTATGGTAGAACTTTGTATTCATGTCTCCCTTTTTTAGCCATTGGATCTTACTTTTTACTGCCAGAATTGGTCCCTTGCTTCCTTGCATAATTTGTATTCATTACTTATTGTCATCTCATCCACTTGTATTCTGAGGTCCCTAGGGTTTGTTTGAAGTTTTGCTTGACTCTGTACTAGCATTTCATACGCTTCATCAACCTGTTTTTAAACTTCATTGAATCTCTCATTGTTTAACATATTGAGAACTCTTCGGAGCCTGTTCAATTTACCAAGCAACTAGTACATCTTTCTTCCAGGTATGTCAATTCTCTAGCTCTCAGCTACTATGGCTCGGAATTTCGGTAATAAACTCCACATGTTAAAATATCTGAATCTTTATTTTACTTGGTTGCCTTTTCCCAATGAATGATTGTCAGGCAATGGTCATATAATCATTCTGTCATGAAATGAGCCCCTGCAGCAGGAATTTGCAGTTGCCATACAACATTAATGAGAATTCAATCTATCTTGTTAAATACTCTATCAACCCCATGTTGTTTGTTATTCCATGTATAGAAGGACCCATTTGATCTCATATCTTGTAGGCCATAATGTTCAACACAACTCTTGAAGACTCTTGTCTAACTATTGTAACTTTATTTCCCACCCTTTCTCCACTGTTCAACACACAATTGAAATATCATTGTCCATTACCCTTTTATCTGATTATAGATATTTTCAATGTCTCGCCATAGATTTCTCACATGGCTTGGTCATTAAATTCATAAACCAGTGTTGCATCAAACTTCTTCCCAGTTTCTCTATGTATTACCTCACTGTGTATTAGTTGAGGTGTGATTAGTGTCACATTTACTATGTATATGTCAGGTTTCCAGACAAGGCAGATCCTTCCCCCTACATGAGTTTTTAAATTTGTTGTAAACGACCATTCTTTACAAAGGTTCTAAGCTGCTTTAATAGCTTTTTCCCTCTTAAACTTTGTCTCCAGGAGTCCAAATAGACCGACTATGTGAGTATGCATAAATAAATGCACTTCTCTCTGTCTATCAGCCCTATTCAGACCCCTTACGTTCCAGAAATCAAGTTTATCCATTGGGGATAGGGTTTCCCCTTTCCCTTGATTGTACAGAACATGAGCTGTTACTTCATTTCTCATGGATAATGACATGTTCCCATGTGTTCCATTCACTTCCTCTTCATCATCATCTTTCTTATTTCCGACTTTTGGATCCTGCTGTAGTCTAGCAAATGTGTTTCTTGTATTGGTGGTATTCCTTCTCTGCTGCTGGAATTGTACTCTCTTATTTTCCACTGTTTTTGCTTTGATAAATTCATTTGTTGGTGCTTGATTGCCCATCTGTTGCTCTTTGTTCACTTCAGTATTCCTTATTTCCTCCTTCAACTACCTTCTGCATTCACCTAATTCATGCCCAAAATTCCTACTTGAGCATAGAACTGGTTTCCATTCATATTCTACTTTTTTGCTTCATAATCTTTCTTTGTTCATTTTCAAACATCACCTCCGATGGATATGTATTATTCAACGACATTTCCACTAATACTCGAGCAAACATCAATTTCTCCCTTTGCATAGTAGCATTATCAGCCTTTAGTGGTTGCCCAACCAAACTTGCAATTTTTGTTAGTGCAGATTTTCCCCAATAATTTGATTCTAATCCTTGAATTTTGATCCACAACGGAACCTTGTCTTCTATCTCTTTCATCACCTCGATATCTGATTTCCACTGTTTTATCACAATTGGCTTTCTGTCGAACATAATGACTCCCTCTTTTACAACTGCATCTCTTTCCTCACTCTCTAAGAATCTTACCATGAAGACCCCTCTATTCACTTGAGCTATTTTCTCAATCTCTCAATTTTTTCAGATTCTCTTAAAGAACCCTTCCATGACCACTTGTGGTGGGTTTGATCCTAACACATAACATATAATTAATGTTCTTCAGTACTCAATATCCCCTTGCACGTCTTCTATCATGATTTTCACATTTACATTCGTTCCTTCGACATCTGACAAGTCAATCCCCTTTTTTTGTCCGTGACCCCACAATATAACTCCTAGTATTGGGTAAGGTTAGGGTTTTTACCTGTCATCTTACTACTTGCATCGATTGTTGCCTCCAAATAGTCCTCCACCTTGTCATCCCATGACCTCCTTGATTTCTGCTCAGATACTGGTGTATTTCCTGCCTTTTGAGTTCCCATTGTTCCCTGGCCTGGGATCATATCAAGTGGTACAATCCCTTGTATTACATTCATATTCTTCTTCTTTGCATCACCAGTCTGGGGAACCCTTTGATTTTGCGGCTCTTGTAACCCCTATGGTTCATCAATCCTTTTCCCCTATTTTTTTAGTTGCTTGCCATTTCAGCTATAGCTGAGAGGAGACCATTTTAGAGAGAGAAAGTGTTGCTTTGCATTCAAACTAGCCTAACATTTTCTATCCATTTCAATGGATAGTTTAAGTACATCGTAGTATATTAATATAACGATCTAGCTAAAGTCAATGTGCATGCTTTAACATTTACTGCAGATGAATAATTAAATATTGACATTATATGAAACCTCAAAGTGTTAGTGTAAATGTGTATTTAATTTTAACAAGCCTTTTGGTTTGAATTGACCGACAATATTAAAAAGGCTAGAAAGCTGAAAAGTCGGAAGGTAATAGTGATAAAAAGGAGTGGAGTTTGGACTTAAAGCTCAAAAGTAGAAGTGAAGAAGAAGAGAAGTAGTGAAGATGTCTCCTCAGTTCTTCAAGATCACCTTTTCTCCTCATGACTCTAAAGTAATAAAATTCATATGCAATGCTTTTTCCCTTTCTACTTTTGGTTTCTTTGAAATAGATAGACTTTATTTTTAAAGCTTGACTATAATTTCTATTTGTTTTCTTCTCGTACAACACATCCCAAATGAATTTTAATCAAATATGAGGCTAGTCTATGAGATGTTGTGTTCCTTGAGGTCCCACTGGCGCAATATGGAAAGTAAAATTGCAAAACTCTAATGGCAACAGATGGCTCAAAGAGGTATGGAACTAGTGTAAGGAATACTATTCAATTACTTCCCGTTACCTTTTACTCTTTTAATATAATGGAAACTCTCATTTCTCTGTCTTCATATTTAATTTAAGTGCTTCCGAGATCAAATATCTTTCTCCACAAATTGAACATATAGTGGGCAATAAAGGTATTTGGTTTTAATATTTGTTCCGCTCTTCTTTTCCTTGATGTTGTTGGTTCGGTAAAACGACAACATTCCTTTTTATTAGATGGATGACAGTCTTAATTTGTTTCCTCCCTTTTGGCAAGGCACTGCAAGGAAATATTAGTAGTGGATCCCTCAACATCTGAGGTGAAAATCACTAATAGACATAATGAAAAGATAACTAGCTAATACCATTTTGGATGCATAACATCACAAGTTTCCACTATGAAGTAAGCAACGCAAAGAGGTGAAGCTTGGACAATGGGAAGAATAAAGTAATATCTGATTCTCTATATTGTAAAAGACAAAACCCTGGCCTTCCATCATCCTCTCCAATCAGGGTGAAACTTGAGAAACAAGACAATTTGTTTCGTGCAAAATGAGAGACTAACAATGTGAAGCTTGACACATCTTATAAAGGAAAAGGTATGTCATTCCATTTTTTATGGTTACTCTCATCTATATAGTACTTGTTTAGTAACAAGAGACTCTTACTTTGTTGTTGAATTATAAGAGATTTTTTGGTCTTCTCTTTCTCTAAGATTTCACAGCCTTTGACAAGAAAAAAGACGTTTCCCTCTGAGAAGCACAATTGGAATATATACTTCAATCCACACTTTACTATTTCTATGCAGCCTGCTTATGTTTCCAGAAACATCCAATTGGTAAGTTGCCAAGTCAAGATATGTCATTATTAACTTCCGACTTTAACAAGCCTTTTGATTTAAATTAAACGACATTATGGTAAGGTGTTTGTGATTAGGAGCTATCTCCACTAGAGTTTTTAAGCAAGCAAGACCTCGATTTAGTGGTATGAATACTTCGAGAGTTTCATGTTCATCCAATTGCCAAGAGAACTACAATAAATTGTTGAATGCTCACAACTAAAGTCAAACACACTACAAAGAAATAGTGAATAATCACAATCAAATGATGGCTACTTGCAAGTCATATATGATAATGAAATAAGGGACATTACCAGTACAATTTGTGGGGTTATTATATTCTCCTACTATAATGGTAAATATAACATTTACATTCTCTCTTCCTAAATGATCTTGATTGTATATCAGATGTACTAGTTTAGTTGCAGCCATTTTTTTGCACCCATAATCTGTCAATGTCTTATTCATTAAAACAAGTGAACAATACTTAAAATTCAATATGCCTCAATGCCATAATTTGTGGTTGCACATAGATTTCCAAATTTCCCAACAAATGATAGATTTCAAAGACTGAATAAGTGTTGCATGAACTTTGTTTTTGGTAGTGCTAAGCCACCAAGTCATTAGAGTATCTCTGATGCTGCCTGTTTTATAGTGATGCCACAAAATGTTGAGAAGAAAATTCCAAATAGACTTAGCAAGATCTCCATGTCTAAGTAGGTGATCAATGTTTTACAAGTGACTATTCTTACAACATATACATCTGCATGGTCCATGAATTTTGTATTTTTCAAGGGCCACATCAATAGGAAGTCTCATTCTAAGTAACCTTAACAAGAAGAAAGAAACTTTGTAAGGCAATTTGTTATGCCATATATTGGCAGCAATGAAGGGTTGTTTCTAGTAGTTCTCAATACTTGTCAAGCTGATTTTGTAGTGAACTGCCCATGTATGTAAGATTCCATATAGGGAAGTCGTCACTACACTTGTGGATAATGATATCTTTGATCTGGTAAACCAAATGGTTAGGGAGAGTATTGTGAAGTTTGGTTAAATTTCAGTATTTATCAAGAATTAATTAGGAGACTTTGACCTTCTTAAATCCACATGGAGATATTTCCAGTCCACTTTGTCAAAAGATATTTCAGGCATAAATGTCTCCAAATCACGCTAATCCATTGTTCATTGAAATCAAATTTGGACAAGGCAAGACAGAGATATTTTCAGTCCATTTTGTCAAAAGTTTTGGCCATAAATAGTTTAATTATTACATGACCATTTGTGTTGGCCTTTTTAATATTATGGACCATTTCTTGAGTTAGAAGGATATTTTTGGAAATAGATTTGCCTTTCAAAAAACTAGTTTGATTAGGGGAAAGAATCTTATGGCTAATCTTGAACAGTTTACTATTAAGCAATTTAGAGATGATCTTACAGCTGAAATTATTGAGACTTATAGATCTCATCTCAGTGAATCTTTGAGGGTTGCTAGTTTTTGGGATTCAAATGAGACATGAATGAGTGAATGACCTGGGTAGATGAGCATTATTAAAGAATTCACAAATCATATGATAGAGGTCAATAGAGATTATATTCCAACTATGATAAAAAAAAATATCCCAAAGAGTCCATCAGAGCCTGGTGCACTACTAACATTGAGGAAGAAAACTGCATCATTAAATTCATCCATAGAGGGATGCTCATTTTATAAAATATTATCCTCCTCAAATATAACCCTTGGCAAGTAATTTAGGATAGTAAAGTTTCTTTGAAGCTTAGGATCAGAGAATTGATGTTTAAAATTTTTATAGCCTCAGAGGCTATATCTGTATTGCCTTCAACCCAACTGGTGTCCTTTTTTTTTCATCTTCTTGAGAGTTAATCTGTTACTTTTAGCATTGAGAATGGAGTAAAAGAATTTAGTATTAGCATCTCCTTCTTCAAACTCTTTCATTTCAACTTTGTGTCTCCAATAAGTTTCTTATCTCTTAGTGTGAAAAAATATTTGAACATTGACATTATTCAACTGCATCCTATTGATATCACTATTGTCTTGTAAACACATGTCCTCAACTTCAGCAATTTTTCCTTCCAACTCTTTTGTTTTTTTTAAAATGTTCCCAACACTATATTTGGACCACCAAGAGAGCCGTTTGCAAGTGTTTTTCAGCTTCAAATGAAATTTCCACATAGAGGATCCCTCAGTATCAATGTTCCAAGATTGTCTTATAGTGTCAAGAAAACCAACTTCATTAAATCAACAATTCAAAAATTTAAAGTATATTTTGGAAATATGTTGAGTGTTATCAATAATGATAAAAAGAGGGGAATGGTCAGAGCCTGTCCTAATAAAGTGAGTAATAGTAGTGCTGGTGAATTTCTGAGACCACTCATAGTTAATAAAGACTCTATTTAGTCTCTTCTAAATTCTATGCCTTGAGTCCCTGTCACGCCCCGAGCCTACACCTTGGGCGGGACCGGCACTCGGAGACCATTGCTGGCCCCAAGCGAACCCTTGGCCTGGCTTTCTTAACTCAGCGGAAACCTGACTCAACAGAATAACTCAATGCCATGCAAAGACATAAACAACTTAACTGATAAAAATATGGCCCAAAGGGGCAACTCGAGTCTCAAAATAGAATATTTACATATACATACATATACATGGATGAGAGACTCAAAACTACTGACTGACTGACTG
>NW_006239669.1:8190-13584 GCF_000226075.1 Solanum tuberosum | reverse complement strand
CCGGACGGATTTCTTGTCAACTGCCCAACTTTCAAAAGGCCATAACTCGCTCATACGAACTCGGAATTGAGCAAACTCGGCGGCGTTGGAAAGATCATTCCACAAGCTTCACAACCATAACTGGAACTACTCCCCACTCATCCTGAGCTAGAAGTTATGACTGTTCAAAGTTGGCCAAAAATCACTGATTTCCATACTTAGCCAAATTTTCCAGATTTTCAAATCCTTTCCAAAAATGAAAATTTTCAAATTCTAAGCCTCTTCTTAGCTATTTCAAATTGCCGGATGTTACAGTCCCCTCCATTGCACCATGTAAATATTGATCCAATATAATCAGGTTCAATGAAGGAGCAGTCAGTAATACACTGATAAAAGACATACTATGAGATATTTTATGAGTATTTTCTCCCCTTTTTTTCACTTGCATCTAATATACAGTTGAAATCCCCACCAATCAGCCAAGAAATATTGATGTTATTGGCCATGTGCCTAAGATAATCCCTTAGAGCTTCTCTCAACTGATTTTTACATTTTGCATAGACTGCAGTGATGATAATGTTATCCCCCAAACTATTGATGTTGCAGGTAACTTGTTTTCAGTGTCTTGAATAATTGTGCAATCATATTGTTGATCACAAAAAAATTAAAATTTGTAATCACAATTGGAATGAGCATAATGATAGCCCATCAACCTTTAAAATCTGTTAATTTTGGATTTTCTGCAAAATGGTTCCATTAGAGACATAAAGACAATATTATGTCTTCTTTAAGTTGCTTGAGTCTATCAAAGGCACCCTGAGAGGTAATGCCTTTCACATTTTATATAATTGATTGAATCATAATTTTTTTAGGTAGAACTGTAATTTTTTAACCGTGATCTTGTCACAGTGGCTTTGGCATTTTGCCTGCCTCTTCCTCTTTTTCCTCTACTTGTTTTGCCTCTCCTAGTTTGAGTAGCTCTAGGAGAAAGTTTTATGTTATCAGCTATCTCACTATAGGCATTGTCAACTTCGGTATCAGGTGGCTCAAAGTTGAAAGTATTGATCAGTTGGTTGGCTTCCTCATCACTGTCAGAAGTTTTATATTCTACTATCTCATATGTTCTATGTCGATCATTGATTTCTTCTTCAACACTATATTATTCGTCCTTCTTGGAGATATCTAGTTACTCTTCACGAAAGACATTCAGGCTATCTTGTTGTTCATCAGATTAATAAGTAGCCTTTCCAGTGATGCTAAAGTTTGAGTCATTATTGGTTGGAGGACTGGTTTGAATTTGGTTAGGTTGAGTAGTTCCAATCTTATCAGATTGGTTAGTCTAAGCTTCGGTTGTTTCTTTCAAATTACTGTTCTGAATCATCCGTGTTGACATTGTCATTCGTGGCGTTGGTGTTGATATTTTCTAGGGTTGTTGGTTTATGGATTTTTGTGATTTTAGGTTGCAGATCAGAATTGGAAGAGATTTTAGGAAGATTGTCTCCCTTTTATTCTTTTGCATCTGACGATGTCTTATAGGTTTGTTGTGGTTATTTGATTCTTTGTAGCTAAATTTATGCTAGATATGGCTCCTTTTAAGGCTCGAAGAATATTTGGATTGTTAGTAACAAGGGTAAAAAGATCATTCTTATCTAGGTTCAGTCGTTCCTCTAAATTGGGGATGGAACTTGCAGCGGTAGTAGACACTCCGATGGTGTTGATTTTGTGTTGTTTCAAAATTGGTTGCTATTGACCGTTGGATTTGAAGAGGTGAGGGGTGGGGTGGGGTTTGCTGACTTATTGTTTCACGACCCAGGGGTACCTCCTAGATGTAACAAGGCGTACAAGACTCCGAGAAGTCTCATACAAATCCTTTAGCATATCATAACATGAGATAATAGAAAATGATGCGGAAATTAAAACATTTTCCAACAGTATCAAAGTTTCATAAAATGAAGCGGAAGTCTTTAGCATTGTCTCAAACCATCTAATACTTGAAAGACTTAGGGACACAACCCATACCAATGTTCTCAACATAAAATGAAAGACATAAAGGAAAGGTGATCAAATCCTCTATGCTATGAGGACTCACCAAATCTTCACTTGTTTGCGCTACTAAGATCCTAGCCACGAGGATGGAAGTCAATATCGTCGGACCCTACATTTGATAAGAATGTAGGCAAAAGTATGTGTTAATACAAAAATGTACTAAATATGATGGCTAGCATATATCATCAACATAAGCATAACATATGCATTTGTGACATATACCATAAGTAAAGATATATTGAATACATAAAAATGTTTAGTTGCATGTCATGTGGACAATAGAATTAAAGAATTGCCAAAAAAAGAAAAAAAAAAGAGATTCTATTTGAACAAACTAAAAAAAAAAGTAGCACAAACAAATTAAAAACGAAGTTCAAAATAATTTTTTTATAAAAATCAGATTTCGAAATTGGTGGACAATCAGTTTGTCCCGCATTTGTCCCCCTTTTCTTTCTCTTTTTTTTTTTTAAAGAATTCATTTTTGCTCGAATCTTTTTAATTTTTATCTTTACATTATTTTATTTCTACATTGTAAAAAAATACAATATTAAGATAAATTAATTTAATAAATATTCAAAAAAATAATTAAAAATATTATATTGTGAAGTAAGGAATGAAAAATATATGCATTTTTGGCCAAATATCACCTACCAAACACACCTTTGAGTGTTTTTTCAGAGTATGTCATTGTGTGAATGTGAGGTGTAGTTTTAATTAAAAATTAGAAGTTCACTAATTTAAGAGACAAATTAACCAATTTTCTAGAAAACCCATAAATTTCTATAAACAGAAAAAGTTAATACAAAGTGGGAATGATGATCATGCAGATCATAACAAGGGTATCAACATGATTAATAAGCCAGCTGAATGGCATATATATAATACAATTAAATAAAAGAGTAATTCTGGCATGTCAAAGAATAATATCCTCTAAAATTATAGTTTTGTCACAAACAAATAAATATAAGAATGGTTAACATAATATCTCAAATCACAAAAAATATGTATGTGTTTGATTAAGATAAATTTGGAGAAAGATTCTTGAAATTGTATATCCTTAAAAATAAGTGAGAAGTATTAAAAACATCCTAAACTTGACTCAAATTATTAATTTTATCCCTAAAATATTGATCGTCTTAAAAATATTCTTTTACTAAATTAATTAAACTTAAATACGCCCCCAAATGAGCAACATGTGTTGCTTGTATTCACGATCACGTGTAAGATTAAGTTGGAATGGCCAATTGACCATCCTATCCTCTTCAGCAGAGACGTCGGCGGAGTACTGTTGAAGTAGGGATTGACAGAGTAAAACGGTTGATGAGAGAGAAAAATTATTAATCGTAATTGAATTATTAATTGATGTTTAAACTTAAACTCGATAAGGTAATTAATTTGTCCTAATTTTAAGGAATTTGTGTATCTAATTGTATCTTTTAAAATATATGATATAAAATATTAAAAATAATAATATATTTAATTATTTGAAAGTAGAAATAATATTAGTATAATTGTATATGGTAGAGATTTATATCTAATTAGATAGTTTTCCTAATTAAATCATCCCACCAAATACCCTTATAATTATATTATAATTTTTATAACAATAAAGAAAAAAAAGCAATTGAAAGAGAATGTAGGCTCATTACTATAATGAGTTTTATATTTTAGCTCTTTGGTGGTCCTTTCGATTCTATTTTATTATCTTCCATGTTATCATTGTTTAATTTCCAATTATTAGAGAATCAACGTGAAATGTGTATATATAGCATTATGATAGAGATTAACTGCTATCCACCGAAGTAGACAAGAAAATTACAAAGACAAGTTTATTTTTGAAAAAGTAATTTTTTTTTTAATATAATCACATATTAGAAATATTTAAATTAAAGTAACAATAATATTTTCTCAATTTTATTTTCTTGGGATCATGTTTGAAACCCATGGATAGTAGTTAATATTTAAATTAAAATAACAATAATATTTAAAACTCATGGACAGTAGTTAATCTCTTAATGATATATATGCCTAATCAATTAAATAATTAATTAATATTTTCTCAATTTTATTTTATTTGGATCATGTTGACTCAACGCAGTCGAAAAATGGTTGAAGAAGCTTCCTCATGCAAAGCAAAAGGTAACTAAATTTCGTTTCTATTTTCACGACATAGTTAGTGGGAAAAATCCAACTGCAGTTGTGGTTCTGGAGTTTTTCGGTTGGCTCAGGGAATTGCCACGGCGAAAACGTATTGGGTCAATACGACCAATGGGGATGCTATTGTTGAGTATAATGTTATAGTCCTGCATTACTCACATTAATTTAATTATTTGAAGCTTTGCTTGTTGGTGTTCATTTGATGCTATTGAATACCACATTAACTTCTTAATTACTAAATTTTTCAAAATGTCAATATTTTAGCATTTAATAGGATTCTTTAGCCACATTTTCAATATTTATTAAAAGTGTCAATAGTTTAGTTTGTTATATATCTGATTTATGTATTTCTTAATTTGTTTAATTTGAAAGAATACAATTATTTAATAACATAAGGGAGAAAATCAAGGAAGAGAATATTTCAAAAAAAGGTAAATATCACTTAATTTTCTGATCAGTTACATTTTTTTAAAGAAAACTCAAACATGTGCCTTTTTCACAATGTATTTTTGTTTTTCTCTCCAGAATTTTGTAACCTTTTTTAAATCGTATTCATTCCAATTATGTATATTATTGTATTCATTATAGTTTTCATGTTGTATTTTGTATAATGAAACTTGTATTTTTTTATTAGTTTGTATTCATTCCAATAGCTATGCCAAATGAATCTATAGTTATTTGAGAAACGTATTTGTATCCATGTATTTTTTCACTGTTTATTTTTGTATCCTTTCTTAAGTCGTATTCATTTCAATATGTATTTTATTTGTGTTTGTATTCATTCTAGTTTTTATGTAGTATTTTGTATAATAATATATAAAATACAAAAATAGTATGATGAAAAAGTAAGATTTAAATGTAAAACTGAAAAGGAATAAGTGAATATTTGTTGCAATCATTCTTAAATAAAATGCATAACTAGTTGGCATACTTTTAGAATGAATACAATTTAGGAACAATACCAAATTCATAAGCTATGCAACATGATTCTTGAATGAATACAAATATTAATAGCCTACATACGATTTTGAGTACAAATTGAGAAAGGATACAAAATTCTGAAAAAATTTATAAAAACAAAACAAAACAAACCAATAGGAAGTTGTTCTTCCTCTAAATAAAATACATATCTAGTTAACATACCTTTGGGATGAATTCAAATTAGGAACAAATACAAGATTCATAAACTATACAACATGAGATTTTGAATGA